>NC_037672.1:13548828-13828828 GCF_003255815.1 Theropithecus gelada | reverse complement strand
CTTGAAATGTTGGCAGGTAAGTACAGATATTGTTCTGCAAGAACAAAAAGAATAGTAGGAGAGACAATAATGAATGGAATGGCTCAACCACTTTTCTGAAGATAGGAAACAGATGCAGGCATGGCAAGCAACTTAGCAGAGTGGAGAAAGTACCTCCTTAAATGCCTGCAGATGACTTGCCCATGGAGCCTGAGAAGCTCTGCAAGAAGAGTATAGGATCAGTGGAAGGCTGGAGGGACAGGCTCAAATAGGGTGACTGGCAGACCCCTGAGGGTGCAGCTTCCTCCCAGCCTTTCCTAGCCAGAAGGTGGTTACATCCTTGCCTTTTACTGTCACACTGGAGAAAAGTCATTTGTTGGAGAATAAACTAGTGGGACTGTGGTCTCAGGGACACCAACATCTGGGGAGAGCAAGGTAGTGTGGCATGGGGTTAAATGGGATTAAAGAAAATCTATATAACAAATTCAGAGACACTCAGCACCCTTCCCCCATTGCTTTAGAAGGCCAACAGCCAGACATATGTCCTATTCTTCACCTTCTATGGCAGCAGATTGGAAGGTCATTTTGTGTAGAAATGAAGTGGGCCCAGAGACATTTTTAGAGACAGACATGTGTAGCTCTCCATGAGGAAGGATGGCTTGCCCTTTCATTACTATCAGTAAAACCCAGCAATTAAGTATCTGCCCATGCTTACAGTGTTCAGATAAAACACTTGGTGCTTCACTCTGAAAAAACAAGTGGACAATCCCGGATAACTGGGTATTTTGAGGAAGGCTTTCCACATGAAAGAGCCGAAAACACACAAAAGATCAACCAATGAAAGAAACGAATCTTTTTTTTTTTTTTGAGACAGAGTCTCGCTGTCTCCCAGGCTGGAGTGCAGTGAGTGGCTGCCATCTCAGCTCACTGCAAGCTCCGCCTCCCGGGTTCACGCCATTCTCCTGCCTCAGCCTCCTGAGTAGCTAGGACTACAGGCGCCCGCCACCATGCCAGGCTATTTTTTTTTTTTTTTTGTATTTTTAGTAGAGACGGGATTTCACAGTGTTAGCCAGGATGGTCTTGATCTCCTGACCTTGTGATCTGCCCACCTCGGCCTCCCAAAGTGCTGGGGTTACAGGCGTGAGCCACCGCGCCTGAAAGAAACGAATCAACAAAAACAACAAGGAAAAGGAATTCAGTGAAATAGAGACAATGTTGGGAACAGAGGAAAACTTTTAAAAAGCTGCCACTAATAACTTAAGAAAGACAAGAAAATTTGTTGCATCTTTAGAATAACAACAGGAAGCTAGGGAAAAAGAAACATCAGAGCAATAAAGAGCTGTTGGGGAAAATATTTTTATTTCATACCCCAGAAAAGAAATTTAAAAGTGCGTACAATTTTGGAAAATAACTGTGTTGAAAAACAAGAGGAATAATGATGAATAAGAAGGAAGGAAAGAAAATTAGAATCTCAATCTGGGAAGCTTCACCTCTAAACATTAGGAGTTTCAGAAAGAGAAGATACAGAAAAAGGAAAGGATAAGATAATCAAATGAATAATGTAGGAATATCTGTCACAGCTGAAATACGTGAGCTTCTACACTGACGGGTTCCCTGATTGCTCAGCACACTGTACACAAGAAGACCCTAGATGAATTATTTGAGATGAAAGAGAGAGGGAGGGATGGGGGGGGAGAGAGAGAGAGAGAGAGAGACAGAGAGAGAGAGAGAGAGGAAATTCAGAATGGCTTCTGAATGTCGAAGCATTCAGCAACACTGAATGCTAGAACAAAAAAAGCAATGTTTTCAAAACTTGGAGGGATAATTATTTTCAACCTACTATTCAATACTAAGCCAAATTATCGATTTAGGGTATACCGTAGTGTATAGACATTTTCTGACAAGAAAAACTCAAATGTTTTACCCACTCCACATATTTTCTTAGGAAGCAACTGAAGAATGTTCTTTATAAAATGAGGGAGTCAATCAAGGAAGAGAAAGATGTGGTATTAAGAAACCAGGCAATGTAATGCCTGGGGTAGAGGAGGGTAGAGAAAAGAAGGCTTAGCATGAAAGCCAGGTAGCTGGCCTGGAGATCAAAGGGTCCACAATAGGAGCAGAAGAACTGTAGGCTGTGGGAGAAAGGGTGCAGGATGGGTGGGTCGAAGAAGGGAGGGCAGGAGGCAGAAATGGATAGAGTGTTTGAAACTGTAGCCCAGCAAGTGCAAACATTACTGGTAAGTTTTAAAAGATCTGTTGGAGCATTTAGGACAAAAGTAATAGTAAGTATGTTTAAAAAATGAAGAGAAACCGGAATGTATTAAGAACCCAAGGAAAAACAATAAGTTCTAGGAGAAGGAATATGTAATTATGGTACATTACATGGTTCAGTAATAAACAACATTTATATACTCATAATGATGCCCCCAGTATTTGATATATAATTAAATTAGGGATGTTGGTTGAGGATGGCATAAGAAAGCTAACCCCTTAACTTCTGTAATGGGAAGTTAACACAAAAGACTGAAAATGTATGAAACAAGATTTCGCAGTATAAGCGTCTTATTTAAAGATAGGGAAACAATTACCAGGAGAAGTAGGTAAAACAATTGAAAGAGGTTGGCTCTGGGGAGCAGGACTGGGGTTTTGATGGAGACTGGGGCAGGAGATTACCATTTTCTCAGTATAATCTAGTTTATTTTATTTAAGAAAAAAAGAACATTTATTATTTAGATGAAATAAGCAACCTGTATTAAAAATCATGCTTCCTGTGCAGCTTTTCTTGATGCCTTCCATGCAATCAAAATTACTTGTCTTCCCCTCTTCTCCCACTCCAAATCACCCTCCTCATTTTGTACTCATCCGGATTATATGACCTATTTTGCTAGTTTCATTTATTTATGATCTGGCATTTGAGACTAGATGATGAGTTATTTGAGTGTAGGGGCTATGTCAAAGGTTTCCAAAATTGTCTTGGTTCATGTTGCCTTTATTGTCTCAGTAATGTTTTGATGGGGCCCGTAATCTAAAATAAACACCTAATGGGTCTGTTTATTAGGTAATTAGGTCCAAACAACTTAAGATATCTTCTCTAAGTGTTTTAGTAAGGAGCACCAGCAATTTACAGCACATGTTGTTCATATCAGAGAGGTCCCAGTTGGTGTTCCTCAAATAAGACAGACTAACTTCCCCACAAAAAGAGTTGCTTAAATTGCTAACCACAGTAATAGTGAAAATTTAAAATGAAAGAGAAAAAGACTAATCCAGAATTCTGCCAGTGAAAAACATCACCTGTTTTCACTTCCACATTTCTATCTAGCTTTTTCCATATGCAGAAAATTACATATTTTTACATATAATCAGTAAAGATGTAATTTTGTGTCATATTTTTTCAAGACTTTCAGACACAGCTTTCTTTGCCAGTACGTGGTCTTCATAATGGTCATTTTCAACAGCCATGTTATATTTCATCAGATTTTAGTGACTATTGAAACATTTCCCTATGAATGGATATATTGTTTGATTCTTTCTTCCTCTACAATTAACATCTTCCTACACATTTCTCTATTTTTCTTTGTAATTATTTACCTCCGTTATTTTCTGGTGGAGGCTAAAATGGGTATGAATTTTTAGAGTATAGGAATCTTAAAACAGGGAGAGAAGTTGCTTTGTTAAACCTCAAACTTAAGGCAGGGACACCCTCTAAAGCCATACGCCTCTTCTTGACTCCTTTCTATAAATTTCACTTTCTCACAAGAAAGTTTATCCAACTGCTGGCCAATTCAAATTTCTAAAACTCAGAGTTTCTTGAGCTCCACACAGCATCATTTACTTGACTTGCTGGCCCTCATTCTGTCCTCAGGAGCCATATGAAACAAGTATGTTTTCTTCCTCCACGTGATAGCCTTTCAAATATTTGAGGATGATGATCATGGATAGGTTGACCTTTGTACAATCTTTTGACTAAGGTATTCCCAGTCTCTGACTGTGAATCCTCCCACACAATCACCTTTGCCATTTTCTGCCCCAGTTACCCAAACTTCTTCCATTCCTGCCAAACATCCACAGCTCCCCCAATCTCCTCCATGGGCTGTCCCTTTAGATCTATGCCACTATATCCTGTTACATCAAAGATGCCATCAATTGTAAGATGCAATATGATTTTTAATTTTTTTTTTCTAAGAAACAAAAACCACTGCCAATTAAACTCTGACATGATATCAATTGTAAAGCACACCTCATTTTCCGAGATAATAAAATATGAAACAAATGTGTCTTAGAATCAATGACACACAGGAAGGCAATTGTTTCTTTTGTTTTTTAATTTTTTTATTTCCATAGGTTCTTGGGGAACAGGTGGTATTTGTTTACGTGAGTAATTTCTTTAGTGGTGATTTGCGAGATTTTGGTGCACCCATCACCTGTGCAGTATACACTGAACCCAATTTGTAGTCTTTATCCTTTACCTTCTTCCCACCCTTTCCCTCTGTGTCCCCAAAGTCCACTGTGGCATGGCTTTGCAACTTCATAGCTTAGCTCCCTCTTATTAGTGAGAACATATGATGTTTAGTTTTCCATTAATGGCAGTTGTTTCATCTCTTCCAGTTTGTACCTTGTGAGTGAGTCCCTGGGTTGGGGGTGGTTGCTGGTGTGTGTGTGTGTGTGTGTGTGTGTGTGTAGTATGTGTTGCAAAGGTGTGTTCATCCATCCTATAGATAACAATGTAGTTCTATTCCAATAATCATTTATAGTAAGAATAATTGCAAAGTCATAACTCAGGAATGGAGAAATTGCAGTTAAAGCACTGATGATGAGTATTGAAATCAGCTTAAAAGTAGAGCAAATCTGAAAAACTATTGAATTTATGGTCACATCTTCAAATGCAAATGGCATAAGCTTTCACAATGTCACAGTAATAATTTAACAAATTCAGGATAGGGGTAGAGAGAAGATGTGTCTGTTGGGAAGTATAAGAATTCTAATATTCTCATGTCAAATAATCAATGAATGGTATGTAAATTTGAAGCCTAGTTTAAAAACATAATGACCCCAGCCTCTTAGTAAATTCACAACCATATTCATGCCTTTAAATTTGGCAATCTAGAGGGGTCTTTTAAGAATTGATATTTCTTACTGGGAAGAAAATTGAATATTTTTTAGTGATTTATTGAATTCTACATGATTTATACTTTACTGTAAATTCAAATAAAAGTAATTAATACTTTTATTAATGGTAGCATTTATAGTACAATCCATTAAAAATTTTTATTTCTAAGTTTTCTAAAGTACAGTTGATTCAAGAATTCATGGTTGGTGTGTTCTATAAAGTCACTAGGAAAACTGAATTAGAGAATACCCAACCATTGTTCCTGGGGGAAATTACGTTTCAGGTTAGGTTCCTTCGAGCCTCTGATCACAGCATGTTCATCAACTGATCATTGCAAAATTGTGTGTTTTATGTGTGTTTCTGTTTAAAGGCACCTTATTTAATATATATTGTTGATTCATTTAAATCGAACCCGCGACTGATGGCATTGTGATTCATGACTGAATTGAGCTTATCCAACACTTGTATTTTCTGACATCATAGCTTCTTGCACTTTGGAAAACTAGACGGAACTTCAGCATTATGCTTCGAAACCCCTGTAACCTGTAAAATCACCAACATGAAGCACAAAAATGGGAATTACATGGCACAAAATAGACTGTGCAAAGGATACTTATTTACAGTATAAGTACTGAAACCAAATGGCAGGACATCACCTGGTTTGACTTAGCTGGGAATGTGTATGTCAGGTGACTCAAATTTCTGCTACTGTGTCCATGTCTGTGAATGGCCACAAAAGCTCCAGTAGTATTGATTTTGGGATTACAAACAAATTTTAGCATGTAGGCAAATTCACAAATATGGAATCCACAAATAATGAGGATACACTGTATCTCTAATAAGGACTTCTTTCACCCTTCTTTCCCCTTTTCCTCCCTAACTTCATACCTGTTCTGACATCTTCTTATCCATAGAGAGATGTCCGAAATTGTATGAAGAAAGAATTGACAAACACTATGATTGGGTGGTGGAATTTTTAATTTGTATTTGAAAACAAAAATATAACAGTATACATTGTAACACATATAATGAAGTCATTATTGTTAAAACATTGATATTAAACTTTATTATTACATATTACAAAAAATAAAATATAGTAAAACTTTTCGTTTGTTTACCACAATGATATTTGTGCTGTTTTTTTCCGTGCTATAATTCAATCTTTCATTAGGAGGTAAGGAAATAAGTGGTCATACACTGCTGATTTTAGTGTAAATTAGCACATTTTGGGGGGGAAGAAAAATGTCAATGATTTTCATTTCATTCATTAATTCCATTTAGGAATTTTACCCATGGAAATAATCCCCCCAAATTTATTAATAATATTATTATTGTTAATAGTTGTAAACATATAAATCAATTCAACAGAACATCAACAAGAGCTCAGAAAAAGGAAATACAGCTTTTAGAAATCATGTTCTTTAAGAATTTGGATGACATTGTTAATGTAATGACAGATAAAATACTATACATGCAGATACAGATGTTAAAAAGACTTGAAGGGCTGGAAGAGGTAGCTCATGACTGTAATCCTGGCACTTCGGCAGGCTGAGGCAGGTGGATCATCTGAGCCCAGGAGTTTGAGACCAGCCTGGGAAACATGGTGAAACCCTGTCTCTACAAAAAATAAAGAAATTAGCAGGGCATTGTGGTGTGCGCCTGTAATCCTGAGGTGGGAGAATCGCTTGAGCCCAAGGGATGGAGGTTGCATGCAGTGAGCTGTGATCTCACCACTGCACTCCAGCGAGAGAGAGAGGCGGAGGGAGAGAGAGAGAGAGGAAGTGGAAGAGGAAGAGGAAGAAGGAGGAGGAAGAGGAACAATGGAGGGAGAGAGGGAGGGAAGGAAAGGAGGAAGTAAAGAAAGATTTGAAGAATGTATAGCTAAAATGTCAGCAGTGATTGTGTCTGGGAGACAGGGTTCTAGGTAAGTTTCATTTAAAAACTATTTGTAGGTATGATTCACCATTTCTACAGTAAATATGTACTACTTTATAAAAATTGATAAAATTATTTTAAAATATACTTGGCCCCTCAAGGAAACATCATGATAATGGTATAATTCACACAAACATTGTTTTTCTGTTGTTGTCATGATTTTTCTTTAATTTTTTTCTTAAATTCTGGGGTACATGTGCAGGATGTGCAGGTTTGTTACATAGGTAAACGTGTGCCATGGTGGTTTGCTGCACTTATCAATCTGTAACCTAGGTATTAAGCCTAGCATGCATTAGCTATTTTTCTAGGCAATACCATTCAGGACATATGTAAGGGCAAAGATTTCATGATGAGATTGCCAAAAGCAATTACAACAAAAGCAAAAATTGACAAATGGAATATAATTATACTAAAGAGCTTCTGCACAGTGAAAGAAACTATCAACAGAGCAAAAAGGCAACCTACAGAGTGTAGGAGAAAATTTTTGCAATCTATCCATCTGACAAAGGTCTCACATCCAGAATCTACAAGGAACTTAACCAAATTTACAAGGAAAAACAACCCCATTAAAAAGGACATAAACTGACACTTCTCAAAAGAAGACATTCATGCGGCCAACAAACATGAAAAAAAAGCCCAACATCACTGGTCATTAGAGAAATGCAAATCAAAACCACAATGAGATACCATCTCATGCCAGTCAGGATGGCAATTGCTGTCATCATTTTTGTTGTTGTTGTAGTTATTTTTTGAGGACCTTGTACTTGTTTGGCACTCTCATAAATATTGTATCATTTAAAGTAATTTGTAATACAATCTTATAAGGCAGATTTACTTATATTCAATTTATGGATGAGAGTACCAGAGAGATTAAACACATAATCCAAGGTTCTCCAATTAATTAAGGTCCCCCCAATTAAATCCAGAGTCCAGATTTAAACACAAACCTTCCCACTTTCACCTACAAATGACAATGTCAGAGTTGGAAAGCCATTGTTCTGCAGAGACTAGTAGAGCAATCTACCATTTTATTGCCAAAAAAAGACATTTTCTATAATGTAATTTATTTGAACCTCACAACAATCCAATGCCTAAATGAAAGTACTACTAAAGATGGGCCGGGCGCGGTGGCTCAAGCCTGTAATCCCAGCACTTTGGGAGGCCGAGACGGGCGGATCACGAGGTCAGGAGTTCGAGACCATCCTGGCTAACACGGTGAAACCCCGTCTCTACTAAAAATACAAAAAAACTAGCCGGGTGAGGTGGCGGGCGCCTGTAGTCCCAGCTACTCGGGAGGCTGAGGCAGGAGAATGGCATAAACCTGGGAGACAGAGCTTGCAGTGAGCTGAGATCCGGCCACTGTACTCCAGCCTGGGTGACAGAGCGAGACTCCGTCTCAAAAAAAAAAAAAAAAAAGAAAGTACTACTAAAGATGGTTCTTTATATATAATTAGAAGTTATTCCAATTAGGAAATTATGATGTTCAATATATCATTCATTCATTGATCCTACATGTTCCTGTCATGTTCCTAAAACATGCCAGGCATTGTTCTAGTCACCGGTGATGTTAGCTATTAACAAAACAAGTTGCTTACACTGATGAAGCTTTCCTTCTTGTTTGGAGAGACTTTGCCCTAAAAGCAAAAATGGGAAAGGACTTTCCCAGTTTTATGATTCTTCTATTTCTGGGTAAGGGGCTTTGAGCAGTGTGGTTAACTTTGTCCTCAGTTGGAGAAGTTGGAGGAGGAATACTTTTTGGAGACTCAAGTGTGTATGGAAAATCAAGGCCTTAAATTGGAGATGCCTATTAAATATCTTATGAGGATGTTAAGCAGGAAGTTACATTTTTGAGTATGAAGTTTAGGTGAGAGGTCATGTGTGGAGATATAAATTTGGGAGACATTGGCTTATATGTGGTACTTAAGTCATAGAATTATATGCAATTATATAGGGAGATGGTGCCCTGAAGCACACCAACATTTAGACGAGTGGAAGATTTGAAGGCACCGAAAGGGACTGAAAAAAAAAAAATAAATAAATAAATAAATAAATAAAGATAGAAATCCAGAGAAGTGTGGTGCTATGGAAATCATTTACTGTAGAACTTGGATTAGAATGCAGTTCTGATTCCTAGTGTTTGTACCATTCTCCAGTTACTGAAGATTTTAGTATGCTTTTTTCTTTTTATGCTTACAATTTTGTCTCTAAAAGAGTTATTTAAATAATAATTGAAGTGGTAGATTTGCCAGATGGTAATTGCTAAGATGACTTTCTTGACTCTCTTAAGTCTTTTGGGCACAAGTCCAGTTTTCTGTAACCTTCAAACATATGTGTAAATAGTTCAGTGAGTTCATTACCAAACTCCCTGAACAGAAAAGCATGATATCATCCAGAAGCCAATTCTCACTTTAAGGTAAATGGAGCAATGAACCATTTACCTTAAAGGACCTTCACAAGTAGATTCAACTAGCTGTAATGTCCTTCAAAATTCACACTTTGTTTTTTTATAATTCTTGCTTTTCCATAAAGGTAAAACCATCGCGTAATAAATTGAACTAATTTTCAATGCAGTGTGTTTTTATACCTGCATATGCTCATCTGTGCACCACCCAGATTAAGAAATACAAATTTTCCAATACCTCGCAGCCACTTCCATGCCCTTTCCCAGTCAATGCCAACACTCTTCACTTTCCTCCATCACTATTCTGATTTCAATTTCTATTAGCTACATTTACCTGATCTTGAACTCCATATAAATGAAATTAAACAGTATTTTTTTCCTTTGTTTCTGGCTTCTTTCATGTAATGTGATGCCTGTGAGATATGTGGTAGTAGTTTGTTCTTTTAAAAATCTTTCTGTAATATTTCATTTTATGAATATACCACAATTTATGTGTACCTTCTGCTGATGAGGGACATTTGGGTTGTTTCCAGTGTTTGACTATTATGAATGAAACAGCTATCGTGAACACACCACTCATTTCTCCTGGTTATATGCTTGGGAGTGAATTGGTGGATGTATAAACGCATTTAGGAGTGGAATTACTAAGCCATAACATAGGCATTTGTGTTTTTCTTTTATTCTAGTCTCTAAAAAATACAAATTAAAATAATGTGTCATTTATTGCTTATGAAGTTAGGAAATATTTCAGTATGTAGACTACCATTTTCTGTTCTCACCTTCACACACTGCTGGTTGAAGTATGAATTGGTATATTCTTTTTTAGAAAGTATTTTGCCTTTAAATTTTTTATACTACTTGACCCAGGAGTCTTTTCTCCTTTTAATTTTTTAGAACCCATCCCAAGAAAATAATCATAAATATTGTTAAACGTTTTGAAACAAGATATTTACTGGACAACTATTTGTAGTAGAAAAAAACAATGAAAATGATCTATGTCCATCAATAAGGAATACTTGAAGTAAATTATGTAAGAACCCCTCAATGAAATATTACATTTTATCTATGTAGGTATCAATAAAATGTGATTTAGCATTTTATCAGTTGTATATCAATAAAGTTTGACTTTTTTTCTATGAACAAGTTTATAACAATGTAGAAATATGGTTTGCTACAATGCTAAGTGTTAAAAGTAGAACATATGTTTAAGGCTTGAACATAACTTTGGATATGGAAGAAACATCTCCCAGGAAGAAATGTCAACAAATTGCTAGTGCTGACCAACAGAATGAGAAATTGCTGGGTGATTATTCCCTTTACTCTATTTTTAAAAATTTCTGAAATGTTTAGTCCAGTTGTATTTGTGTGATTGGCTGCCTTTACTGGTCATTTGAGATGAACACTGATTATCCACCTAATAAGTACTTTTTAGTTCAATACTTACCACAGATGGTGGGACCTGGGTGGAACCAAGGTTTCCTAATGCTTCTTAAGAATTTCTTTTTTCCTAATACGCTTCCCAGTGATAACATCATTTCTTGTTGTTGTGTTTTGCATAGACATAATATTTTTACCATTTGCAACAAACAACTGGTTTTGGTATTTTCAAACCAAACTAGTTTCTTAGGGCTGCCAAAACAAAGTACTACAAACTGGGTAAAACAACAATTTTACTCTCTCACAGGTCTGGAGGCTAGAAGGTTGAAATCAAGGTATTAGCAGAGCCATGTTTCCTATGAAGGCTGAAGGTAAGGAATTTCCTTGACCCTTTCAGCTTCTAGTGGGTCCTGGGGTTATTTGGCTTGTGGCAACATAACTCCGATCTCTGTCTCTCTATTTTCACATGGTCTTTTCCCTGAGTGTTTCTCTGTGTCCTCCCTTCTTATAAAGACACCAGTTTTTGGACAAAGGATCTACCCTATATCCAGGATAATTTCATCTTGAGATCCTGAATTAATTACATCTTCAAAGACACTATTTAAAAATATCACATTCTGAGGTTCTGTGTAGACATGAATTTTGAAGGAACACTATTTAATACACTATGAACAGTAACAGCAATATTATCAACAATATGTCTTGTGATTTTTAAGTCCTTAAGCTTAATATACCTAATAAATATAACAACAGTTTCCTTAAATATATTGCCTTCTTTGTAAAAGGTGAGTGGAACCCCAAATTTTTAATAGTGTGATTTTGAGAAGTAGGAGCCAGAAAAGGTTAAGGAATCATATAGTCTGAGATGCTTCAGGCTCTGATTTTGTAATGCTTTGGGAAGACGCATGTATCTCCACAAGAGATGAGATCTGAAAAGGTTAAGGGTTGTGTCTAATGTGAACTTACTGGAAAAACAGGAAATGAATGAGGCGCCTGAACATCGAACAGAGATTTTGTTCTTTGCCATTTCTCTTCATGATGTAGAAATTCCAGTAATCCATTATCCACACTAAATCCTTTAGTAGGATGATGTGAATTGCTGTGCCTCATGACTCTTCCATTGGTAGTGGGAATTGTTTTCCCAGCAATTGAGACCTCTAAATTCTGATATTTTTGTTGAGGGAAATTCCAAAAGCACTTACTGTAAAATGAACATGCAGGGGTGAGTTTCTGGCAATTGGGCTTTCCACAGTGTTTTATAGTCGTGTAAAATAGATGTAACAAAGGAAGCCTTTGGACCACAAGGGTCTTTTATCCTGACCAAGCAGCAACACCAGTGTTTAGGACAATACCAGAGAGAGAAGAGTGACATTCAGTTACTCATTTATTTAGAAAATATTTATTGAACACCTATGTACCATTCCCTGGGCTATGTGTTGGGAATACCACAGTGATCCAAACAGTGCACCTTCTTTCAAGGAAATCTGGGGTCTTATGGAGCAGACGAACAAGTAAACAGGCATTCAGAGTACAGGGAAGGATATGGGATAGGTGGCATAGGGAAGTGCAAGATACAAGCAATTATGGACCACCATAGCAGTTTAAAAGAATCAGCACCTAATGTAATCTATGTGTGGTGGTGGTGGTGGGGTATCATAAAGTTCTTGGTTGAAGCGTCAACTAAGCAGAGATCTGTAGGGTGAACTCAAACAGGTCTTCGTCATAAGAGGAGTGAAATAATGTATTCATGGTTAAGTTCTTGGTCGAAGCGTCAACTAAGCAGAGATCTGTAGGGTGAACTTAAACAGATCTTTGTCATAAGAGGAGTGAAATAATGTATTCATGGTCTTCCATGCTTATCAGAAGAGTCTTATTTCCACTTTTCTTTCTATAACTACAATTTCAATCAATAGGGGAATGCATCAGCCTTTGTATGAGGAACCACAAATTTAGGCAATTGACACCCAGGGTATATTCTATGACGCATTGTTTGGAAGAATGCCTCGTGATCAGTTATCTCCATGTATTAATAGTAGGAGTTCATCTAATGCTGATTAATAACAACAACAAGGATTTATTAGGGGCAGCCAGAACTTGAGATATTTGATGAATCTAGGGTTTTATTTTAAAGTCAAAATAACTGAAGCTTCATATAAGAGAGTTTGTAATGAAGCTTGTGTCTTGTAAGTATAGCTTATGTATTCTAAGTTTTTTGTGTATATGTATGTAGAAGCTTAGATTACCTTTTTAAAATAAACGAACAATGGTGCAAAATTGACCATTTGAACATTAAGTTAATTTTTTAATTACATGGAATATTATAAATGCGGAGAAAGCAAAAATAAATATGACAAATATTACAACCTTGCTATGTCAAATCTTAATATTTTTGAAATATTTGCTTCAAATACTATTTATTAAGAAGTAAATAATCAGAAGTACAGTTAAACCCCTCTGTGTTTCTTTTCCCTCCCGTTTTATGTTCTCATTCATCAGAGATAATTGCCGAATCCCATTAGAATGTTATTGTGAATTGGGTGTTTATCATTACCTAATTGCTCACCATAATCTATTCTTCTCTTCTTTGGAACAGGTAAATCTTGATTTTTAAAGGGAAGAGTATGTTTCCCAGTTGCCCTCGCAATGCTGTAGTACCATGATTTGGCCATTAAGATTGGGTAGTAGTGTTGTGTATAACTAAAAGGAAATCTCCTTAGAAATAAAGAAAAACATCTCCTTTGCCTGTTTCTCCATCCTGCCACTGGAACTTTGATATAATGGTTAGAGTTATAGCAAGCATCTAGGATCCTAGGATGAAAGACATTGTCTGACAAGGGCAGAGATACAGATAGAAGAATGCTGGGACTGATTTTCTTGTGGGTTGGCCATATATAAACCTTAGATGGTCTATCTCTCTGCATGTCTTTTACCTGAGAGAAAAACAGGCTGTCATGTTTGTTGTTATTTCTTCAGTCTTTATGTCTAGCAATTAAACTTAAAACTAGCATTGTAACTATTCTAACCTATCGGTATTAATAGTGTATTTTTCAAATTTAGATATATCAACATTCTATTTTTAACATTTGAATTTTGTTACATTTTGAGATTTATTCATTTTAACATATCTAGTTCTAGTTCATTTTTATTTTGTTTATAACATTATACAATTTAATAATTTTTCTGTTGGTGAACATTTAAGTGGTTTCTAACATCTTATTACAAACATGATGTGATAAACATTTTTAAAGAGATGGTTATTTTTACACTTATGCTAGAATTTCTTATTGAGTTTGTATATAATGAGTTAATATAATGTATCTTTAGAAGCATTCAAATTAAGTGAAGAAATAAAATAAAGCTGCTTCTTTTTGACTTCCATTTGAGGCCCTAGACAATGCAATAAGGAAAGAAATAAGAGGTATAAAATTAGAAATGAATAAATTATTATTTCTCCCAGTAAAATTTTCTCATAGAAACCCAAAGATAATTTATAGAACTATTTAGAACTTTTTTAGAAGTTCAGCAAGACTTCTAGATACAAGATCTATATATTTTGTTTGTATATGTATGTATATAGTTTATATATTATTTACTGTAGAGATAACACATTCTTCACTTCTTATTTGCCTAGGTTTTCCATGTACCTATCATTAATTGATTCTAAAAGTCACAAAGTACAATCATTTTTTCAGTATAGTCAGATAAATTCAGGCAATATATCACGCGTGGAGGTGTGTGGAATAATTAGACAGAAAAAGACGGATTTGTTTTCTTTGAAGCCTTACATCTTTGTGAGCAGCTGTTGACTGGGGACATCCTTTACCATCATCATGAGAATTACCTTATCTTTGCATCTCTCCTGGGTTGGAGTTCAGGGTAGTTTTTCATTCCTTGCTTTCTCTTTTTAGGTTAATGTCTTTGTTTGGTAGAACATAACCTTCATCTTCTTTCTGAATAAGAATACATGGCATGAACACAAGGAAAAGAACAACAGACACTGGGTCTATTTGAGAGTGGGGGGCACGAGGAGTGAGAGGATCAGGAAAAAAATGACTATTGGATACTAGGCTTAATACTTGGGTGATGAAATAATCTGTACAACAAACTCTCATGACATGAGATTATGTATATAACAAACTTTCACATGTACCCCCAAACCTAAAATAAAAGTTTAAAAAAGAAAGAATTCATGGCAGGTAATTTTTAAAGATATTGCCAGTTTGGAAAATTCTTCTTTCGACCTTCACATTTGGTTGATGGTTTGCCCTAGTATAGACTTCTATGTTTAAAATCACTACCCCTCTCTTCACACTTGAAGATATTTCTCCATTGTCTTGTAGAATCTGGTGTTCCTGTAAAAAAGTTCAGTGCCACTCTCATACATGAGTGTATAAAATTGTATGCTTTTCTCCTCTATGGACCCTAAGTCTTTTATTTACCTTCACTGTTCTAATATTTCATAATACTATGCCCTGGTGAGGGTTTGTTTTTGTTTCTTGTGTTCAGAGTGTACTAGACTCTGAATGGGGTCTTTTAATCTCTAGATCCATATCCTTTAATCATGGGAAATTCTTGTACTGTTTTGTTATTATTTTTTTCCCTGTGTTTAATCTTTCTTTCTGGAACTCCTAATATTTAGCTATTGGTCCTCCTAAAAGGATCCTTTATTTAAAAAAATTTCCTATTTTTAGCTCTTTGGACTTCATTCTAGGAGATTTATTCAGATTTATCTTTCAAATACTAAACTGGATTAAAAATTTTTGCTGTCATATTTTTAATTTCAAAGAACTCTTTTTTTTCCTTGTTGTCCAAATAGTATTTGTTCTTGTCTCATGAATGTAATATATTTTACCTCTTTGAGACATTTTAAAAACTTTCATTCTTACTTACTGTATTTTCTCTATTTTTGACACTTTTAAACAATTACTTTCATCTATCTATTATGTTGGAAGTATTCTTCAAAAAACTGACAAGTTTTTTGCTGTCCATTTATATTGAGAGATGAGGCACTTAAAAGTTCATTGAATGGCCAACACATGGGGTGAGGATTTTCTGAATGATGGGCTTCACTATTGGGTACCAAGCAGAGAGTCAACTAGTTCCTTGCAGAATCAGAGTACTCCAGTAACTACATGTCTTTTCACCTGGGGTCGATTGTCCAGAATCCTCAAGGCTACTGCCTGGGCTTGTAAACCTAGATGATGACCTTCTGGCAGTTGAGTGAAAAAGGAAACTGGGCTCTCCTTTTGAGCATTTTTAATTCTGCACTCTTCCCTCAGCTGTACCTGGTATCACTGAGTCCAGAGGCATTGGATTCCACGGTTCAAGTGATAAACCTCATCTTTTGAGGCCCTGAGTGTATGTGGAAATGAGGAGAGTAGTTATCTCATTTGGGGTTTATGAGGCATCCTAGGAGTCGAACTGCTTCTCACACACACCTTTATTCTTTGTTTTACTGTATCTCCAGTGTCAGAGGTATCTGGCATTTCTGATTCCTGGTTTCTGTTCTGTTAGGGTTAGGCTAGGAAATAAGGCTAGGGTTAAATGAGAGAATGTTATTCATTCTTTTCTGTCTCTATCTATATTAATTCTGTCCTACCTAATGATTTAAAAATTGTCTTCCCCTTGCCTTCAGGCCCATATATGTCTCTAGGTCTCACCATAGCATTTCAGGCACCCTGTTTCACACACAACAGTAATGGGAATATTGTAAAGCCAGTCTCCAAATAAGCTTGGTTCCATTTCTAATTGTGAGGTGGTGACTGTGCCCTCCAGTCCCTCTTGGGCTGGCAGCCTGCTAAAATCCATAGCACCAGGTAGGGCTAGGAAGCAGGGATTTTCCCCCTTATTTATAAGTGGGAAAACCCTATATGTATATCACTAGCTCTAAGCAGTGAGCCTAGCCCTGATTTTCCATCTTGGATGGCTTAAGTTTTATGATCATCACTCTGTGGGACCTGAACCCTTTGTCCCACTGCTGAGCCCCAGGTCCAGAGACCAGGAGGCTCTTGGCTATATTCTCGATTTCTCAAATTGGTTTTTTTTTCTTTCGAGACAGAGTCTCCCTCTGTCATCCAGCCTGGAGTGCAGTAGTGTGATCTCAGCTCACTGCAAACTCTGCTTCCCGGGTTCAGGTGACTCTCCTGCCTCAGCCTCCTGAGTAGCTGTGATTAGAGGTGTGTGCCACCACACCCAGCTAACTTTTGTGTTTTTAGTAGAGACGGGGTTTTGCCATGTTGGCCAGTCTGGTCTCGAACTCCTGACCTCAAGTGATCCACCTGCCTTGACCTCCCAAAGTGCTGGGATTACGGGCATGAGCCACCATGCCTGGCCCTTGACTATATTCTCTCTCACTCATTTGTGCCTTTGTTCCCTTCCTTATCTGAGGTAAGTCATCTTTTCTCCCCCATATTCCTATTTCTTTTTGCACGTGCATGCATGCATGCATCCACACACATGCATATTTTTCTTTGTCAGTTCTATTGTTTGGAAAAGAGAAACAAAGTGTGAACACAATATACCATCTTCACAGAAAACTTAAAGAGCAGTTCTTTGAAAACAAACATAATAGCAACAATGACAACAACAAAATCAAAAGCCAACAACCGAATGCAAAACCCACTGCCTTTCACTTAAAAAAAAAAAAAGTAAAATTTGAAGTGGGTCTAATTTGGATACTATATATGACCATGCTTTGTATTACCTAATGCCCCCTCACAAATCTTAATTATTCATTTTATGCTTATGAATCTAGGTCACCTCATTAGAAAATCTTATGACCTTCTTCACACTGGCCTCATTTTTTTTTTTTAAATGCTTTAAACATAAAAGATGAACTTTTGAAGACCTGGGATTTAACTCTTTCTCAAACATATTCCCCAAACTTCCAATATAATCAAAGCATTTTTCTGTTTCTGGAGTCCTTGAGCAGTGTTTGGCTGAGAGGCACACAATGAGAGGGTTATAAGGTTGTTCTTGACAGCCTGGGTGAGATAGAGTGACCTCCTTACTGCTTATAGTTTTCCAGTCCTGGCCCACTGCCGGAAACGCAGAAGTTCCCCAAGAAGACAAACACTGAGAAGTTCACTAAACATTTGGACTTCAATTTGCTTCTTGAAATGCCAGGCTGTTTTCTTTTTCTGGCAGAAATTGTTACTCCTCCTCTAATCTCACAGACTCTAAATGCTAGTTCTACTTTGGTAACAATTTTCCCTGAACATCATCAGTTCCATTCAACAAATATTTATTGAAGCGTGCCATGCAATGTTAGGTACGGGGAATATAATAACAAATACAGCACAGTTCTGGTGCTTAATGACCTCATGGTCTCATGTCAGCAGAGACACACAGGCCTGCAAACACAAAGACTTACCAGGTGGCAAACCTTTGTCCTTAGTGTTCTAGCTGCCGAAGTTCACATTTGCAGGACCATTTGCTCACTGGACCTTGAAAAGTAAGTTAGTCTCTCTGGGCTTGAGTTTCCCAATATGTATAAAGAACATGATAATGGTACTATATAGTATATACATATATACATACATATATAAACTATAGATTATGATTCTATTATACATACAGTTGATCCTTGAACAACATGGGTTTGAACTGTGCGAGTCCACTTATATATGAGTTTGCTTCCACCTCTGCCACCCCTGAGACAGTAAGACCAGCCCTTTGTCTTTGTTGTCCTCCTCCTCAGCCTGCTCAACATGAAAATAATGAGGACGAAGGCCGTTATGATGATCCACTTACACTCAAGGAATAGTACATATATTTTCTCTTTCTTATACTTTTTTAGATAATATTTTCTTTTCTCTAGCTTCCTATGTTGTAAAAATACGGTATATAATACATGTAACATGCAAAATACTTGTTAATTGACTGTTTATGTTTTCAATAAGGCTTCCAGTCAACTATAGGCTATTAGTAGTTAAGTCTGTGGGGAGTTAAAAAATCATATTGGGACTTATGACTGTGGGTGGGGGTCAGCATCCCCAGCCCCCACATTGTTCGAGGGTACATTGTGTATGTGTAAATATACGTACACACAGATCTGTGGATATATGTATATATTCATATATTTGTATATATATACATAGTATACATACCTATATATGTATATACGTGTGTGTGTGTGTGTTGTGGATTAAATTTCATAATATATGTAAAGTATAAACTTGAGGCTGGCAAATAGGAAGGACTCCTTAAATATTAACTTCTATTTTTATGTATATTTTAACTCTATAGCATGAAGGAAAGCCTAAACTAGTAATGGATAAAACATGGTCTTTAGAGACAGGTAGGTCTGGGTTTAAAACCTCATTCAACAACTTATAAACTTGAGTAACCTTGTATGTGAAGTCCTTAGTCCATTTCATAATCAATGCTCAATGAATGCTGCTTTTATTATTATTATTAATATTTTTAAAGACAGGGTCTCACTATGTTGCCCAAGCTGGAGTGCAGTGGCTGTTCACAGGCATGATCATAGAGCATTATAGCCTCAAACTTCTGGGCTCAGGTGACCCTCTTGCCTCAGCCTCACAAGTAGCTGGGATTACAGATGTGTGCCACTGTACCTGGCACTTTTATAATTATCTTTTCTTAATATTATGAAGCAAAGCTTCCTCATCTCAAAAATAATTAGTATTATCTTTAAGTTACAATTATCATTAAATTATTTGTGTTGGAAATAATAGATATTATTATATTATCTACAATATAATATTTATATTATATAAATTATGTATTATATTAATAATATATAATATGTGATATAATATATTATATATTTTATATAATATATTTTAATATATATCTTTGTGTTGGAAATAATATTTAATATATATTAAATATTATAGTATATAATTTAGATTATATATTAATTTAAATTATATTTTTCCAACAGTATTTATTTTTCTGTCTCCATTATATATTTTGCATTCATCTCATCTACTTCATTTCTATCCCCATTTTCTAGCTCAAATCTTGGTCACCTCTCCGTTTATTATATTAGTATTCTAATTCATGTCCCTTGTTTCAATTACTCTCTCCTCAAGTCCTCTTTCATAAGACTTCCAGATAAATTTTCTTGAACTGCAAATCTGATGATATCACTCCTCTATTCTCCATTGATAGTATAATAAAGCCAGACTCTTTTTTCTCATTTCAACCTAAATTTGAATTCTATCTACCTTCTTATCTTTAATTGTCACTATTCCCCTTTATATACTTGACATGCAAATTTGAAGGAGATAGTCACTCTACTGAAACCTTGCTCTTATTTTGCTCTGGCATCTTCCTGTACTACCTCTTTGAGCTTTGCTGCATATCCAAATCTTCCAAGGCCCAGTCAAGCCCTTTTACTTGATGGTGTCTCCTCTGGTCCCCTCTCCCTGTCCTTCAAATACTCTCAATATTTTAACTACATCTTCATAATGGCTAGATTTTTACTGTGTTCTAAATTTTACCTGCCTGTTGTTTATCCCTGGTACCTTCAGCGTTTAGCATATTCTGTTCATTAAGATTATACTAGTTTCTCTAACAAATAAACTCCCAAATTTTGGTGGCTTAACGCAAGAAAAGTTTATTTCCTTCTCAGCTGAGAATCTAATAGGGGTGTTTCTGCTTCATGTAGACAACTTCCCTTCAAATAGTGATTCAGAGACACAGACTCTCCCCATCTTGGGGTTCTGCAATTTCCTAAGATCTCAGAGTTCTCTGCCTCCAGCCAGTGGAAAGGAAACAAGAGAGTAGAAAAGCAACATCCACATCTTAATATACATCACTTATATTCATATTCCACTGCAAGACCAGTCAAATGGTCCCTCACTGATGCAAAAAGGCAAGGGAAGTGTAGTCCTTGGCTGAACAACGCCTTCCCAGAGATAGCTCTATTCTGTAGAAGAAAGAGCAGAAATTTTGGGTGAAGAGTAAGCCATCTCTGCCATGCTCTGGTATTAGGAGACACTTTACATCAAACACATATAGATGAAGATGGTAATAATATTTAGAATACCCACCATTTATTACCTATAATGAATCTTTTTGTCATAGGAATGCTATGTGTTTGTATACATGTATGTATATATATGTAT
Organism: Theropithecus gelada; assembly: GCF_003255815.1. Lineage (NCBI taxonomy): Eukaryota > Metazoa > Chordata > Mammalia > Primates > Cercopithecidae > Theropithecus > Theropithecus gelada. Next base: position 13,807,932 of record NC_037672.1, on the reverse strand, counting down.
GTATATATGTGTATGTATATAATATTTATTTTATATATATACACACACATACATGAGTGTATATACATTTATATATATATTTAAGTAAATGTTAAAATGTTGAGAGTATTTGAAAGACAGGGAGAGGGGACCAGAGGAGACACCATCAAGTAAAAGAGCTTGATTGGGCTTTGGAAGATTTGGACATGCAGCAAAGCTCAAGGAGGTAGTACAGGAAGAAGCCGGAGGAAAAGAAGGGCAAGGTTTAGTAGAGAGTGACAATCTTCTTCAAATTTGCATGTCAAGTGTGTAAAGAGGAATAGTGTGAATTAAAAATAAGAAGGTAGACAGAATTCAAATTTAGGTTAAAATGAGAAACAAGTGTCTGACTTTATTATACCAGCAATGGAGAATAGAGGAGTGATATCATCGGATTTGCAGTTGAAACGATGTATCTGGAAGTCTAGTGAAAGAGGACTTGAAGAGAGAGTAATTGAAATCAGGGACCTGAATTAGAAGCCTAATATAATAAAGGGAGAGGTGACCAAGATTTGAGGCAGAAAATGGTGGTAGAAGTGAAGTAGATGAGATGAATGCAAAATGTATAATGGAGAGAAAATAAATACTGTTGATGGCGTTTGTGGGGCAGAGGGTCAGGGTATAAAATAGAATCTTAAGTGTGCTAATTTAGGTGACTGGGAGAATGATTGTGACATTAATGGAAGTGAGGAAGGGAAGATGAGTATGGAGGAGGAAATGGGGGGTGGTTAATTTATTTTGGACGTTAGTCACAGAATATTTGTGTGGGAGAGCCTGTTGATGTTGACTAACAGGTGGTTGTCAGTTTTGGACTAGCATTAAAGAGAGAGCATTAGTTAAATCAGCAACATTTCTTGTGAGATGTGGATTTACAAGGATTATTTGAATGGGGAGGTGAGAGACTAATTGGTAAGCTCATTGAACTGGAAGTACAGTGTCTTAGTAACAAAATACCATAGACTGGGTGCCTTACATAACAGAAATTTATTTTCTCACCGTTCTGGAGGCTAGAAGTCCATAATCAGGGTGATGGCTGATTTGGCAAAGTCTCCCTTCCAGGGGTGCAGAGAGCCATCTTCGCTGTGTCCTCACATGGCAAAGAGAAAGAGGAAAAGGGAGCAAGCTCTCTGCTGATTCTTCTAATAAGGACACTAAACCCATCATAAGGACCCCACCCTCATGAAATCATCTAACTCTAATTACTTCCCAAAGGGTCCATCTCCAAATACCATCACATTGGGAATTAGGGCTTCGATATATGAATTTTGAGGGGACACGACATTCAATCTATAACACACAGGTATCCAAGTCTGAAGGAAAATAGAAGTTAGAGTAGGGAAGATTCTTCCTGATAGAAGTTTATTAGAAAAGTCAAAATCGATTGAAGTTGAAAATTTTCAGGGGTTCCATTATATTAAGACAAAGTAATAGGCAGACACTTAATATCCTAATTGCTCATTAGGGAGAAGCCGGGAATGTGGAAATGCTACCCCTCTCTAGCTCGTGAAGTTGAAAATGTCTGCCACAATAAGAAGTGAATTTTGACCTTACCCAGTATAAAATTAACTTCTCAGTTCATTTCTCAAAACTGAAAAACCAGTTTCAAGGCTTTTAACATAAGTGTTATCCAATCTATATAGTTTATTTGGCATGGTCTCCTTGATAAGTAGAGACCTGGAATAGACCCTAGAGATGATCTGAGATTTCTGTCTTTCAAACTGTGTTTCATCCCAAGGATGAAGAGAAAGTGCCTCAGGGTTGACCCAGGATGTGAGAATGGTCAGAGCCTGAGATAGAATCGACACCGTTCATATCTCTCCTACCCCTTCTACTCATCAGCCAGGTCAGTCACACTTATTCTGTTATTTATTAGGCTTCTGGCTAAGACTTCATCTGAAGAAAAGATTTCACGCTCTCTGTCTATGGGCACATCTATGCCTAGCCATGCCATGTCTATATCTAACAGCTATTTGAGAAACAGCACTCTAGACCAGAGCCTGCACACTTTTTCTGCACTTGGCCAGATGTAATTTAAACCTTTGGAGGCTGTACAGTCTCTGTCATAACTATTTAATGATGCTGTTGTAGCAGGAGAGCTGTCATAAACAATACATAGAAAAATAAGCATGACTGCGTTGTAATAAAACTTTATTCACAAAAACACAAGGTGGATTTGTTTGCAGATCTTTGATGTTGATCAACTTCCCTCTTGTTTTATATATTGAGAAATTGAGGTAGAGTGAGGCTAAGAGACTTACTAAAGGTAATAAAGTGGTTAGGAGTAGTCATGAGAATAAAACCGCAGTCTCCTCATGCATTTCAGTCACCCCTGTTCCACCTCATTGTTGTTACATCTTTGTCAAAATCCCTCAAAGTGTTGTTCTGGTGCCTTGAACATGCTGTAAGATTAATCAGTTGGTTATCTACCTTTATTATGTGCCCTCTTCACAAGCCAAATGATTTGCATGTATTATCTCTTTTAATATTCATGATAACCCTATAATGTTGATATCATTATTCTCTGTTTTACAAAGAAGAACATGGAAGTTTAGAGACTTGTCCAAGATCACACTTTAATGGACCTCTTTAATAGTCCTGATTGGCTCAGGCTGCTAACCTTATAATTTATCATCAACTCGTCCTTTTCTCTTGGAGTCCCTAGAGTCAATTCATAGAAACTTGTTTCAGCTTTCAAAATATACTCAGGATTCAGCCACTTCTCATCACCTCCACTATTACTATTTTGGTCTGAACTGCTGTCACCTCTCCCCAGGATTGCTGCAACGGCCATCTAGTAGGTCTCCCTGCCTCCAGCTTTATACACTTAAGGTCTATTCCCACCATAATCACAAAAGTGATTCTGTTAAAACATGAGATAGATCCTGGCACTTGTCTTCCAAACCCCTGCCAGGGCTACTCATGTCACTCAATAAAGGCGGAAATCCTACCATGGCCCTTATGGCCCTGCATACTCTGCCCGTAACCTTAACTCTCTTACTACTCTCCCCTCCCACTCTTTTCCTACCTCCTGGGCTTCCTCGCTGGCCCTGGACAGAACAGGCATGACCTCTCTTTAGGGCCTTGTATCTAGGCCTACTCCATGTCCACAGGCCTGCCCAACTCTCTCACTGCTCCTGGTCTCTGCTCACCTGTGGGCTTCTTAGTAAGGTTCACCTTGACAGCCTTATTGAACACGGCATTTGAAATTCCCAGGCCGCTGGCCCTGCTCCGTGTTTTCTTTTTCCCATAGTACTGGCCAGCTTCTAACATACTGTGCAATTTATTTGTTATGCTTATTGTTCATTGTCTCTCTTCCCCCACAAGCCCCAACCAGTCAATGTCCTTGAGGGTAGGGATCTATATTTTGTTTGCCTTTTTCTCTCTAAGGCTGTGAGCAGTGTTGGGCCCTAAGTGGGCACTGAATAAATCTTTCCTGAATGAATGAATAAACCTGACTCTCTTATTTCAAGGCTTTGTTCTTAATTACTGAATTATATGGCCAAAGAAGTAAGATATTAAATAAATAAATGAATAAATGGAATGAATGACTCCTCTACTAATTTGGGAATTCTCTGGGCCCTGGGATTGTCTCTTAATCATGTGAGTATGCCTGGAACAAAGCAGGTGCTTAGTAAGTGCTTACAGAATTAAATTACATCCTGCAGGCACCAATTCTGACATTTGGGAGGCCCTGTTACCCCATAAAATGCTTCCCTCCTGTTTTGGCCCATCATGACCACAATTGTACTTCTCTTAGCCAAAAAAGCCCTTTGTCCCTTGGCTGAGGTTCAGGCCCTGCTGCTTCCAGCCAGACTGGGCAACAAAAAGGAGCTTCAGAAGGAAGGACAACAGTCACTTTCTTTCTGCAGAATTCCTCCCAGGCTGCTTAAGCCTCTCTCCATGTCCCCCCATTTTAAACCTTTTTGCTTTCTTTGCTCTGCAGGATTCTAGCGACAGTCCAAAGAGGTAACTCTAGCTGGATAGTATAAGGAGAGTGAGGGTTTCCTGGGGAATCCTTCCCCCTGGAAACAAGTATCAGGGGCTCCTTTTCCTGCCTTTTATCAGAGATATTCCAGAGGCACAAATTCAAGGAAAATAACAAATTGCTACTTACAAAAGAGCAGTTTTGTAGCAGCAAACTTGTCGTCAATGTTAAATCTAAAGACAAATCCCTGATAACTCTTTCTAATGCTATTTCACCTCCAGCCTCTACCCTTAAGGTGGAATCTTTTTTTTTTCTTTCTTTCTTTCTTTTTTTGAGATGGAGTCTCACTCTGTCGCCCAGCCTGGAGTGCAATGGCTTGATCTCGGCTCACTGCAAGCTCCGCCTCCTGGGTTCACACCATTCTCCTGCCTCAGCCTCCCAAGTAGCTGGGACTACAGGTGCCGCCACCACACCCGGCTAATTTTTTTTGTGTTTTTAGTAGAGGCGGGGTTTCACCGTGTTAACCAGGATGGTCTTGATCTCCTGACCTTGTAATCCACCCGTCTTGGCCTCCCAAAGTGCTGGTGGGATTACAGGCATGAGCCACTGCGCCCGGCCCCTCTTAAGGTGGAATCTTTAACACAACACATGCTGAGTGTCAGAAAACTGCAGGTAGCAATTCTACCACTGAGGAAAGTTTAATATACCTCCCCAAGTGGAGAAACACAAAGGTAGTGGAGAGTAGGGATTTCAACCAGGGTCTACAAAAAGACACATGCACTTGTATGTTCACCAACACCCTCTTCACAATACAAAGACATGGAATCAACCTAGGTGCCCATCAGCAGTGGATTGGATACAGAAAATGTGGTATATCTACAGCGTGGAATACTACCCAACAACAAAAAGAAAAAAAATAATGTCTGTGTAGTAACATGAAGGCAGCTGGAAGCCATTACTCTAAGTGAATGAACATAGAAACAGAAAACCAAATACTACATATTCTCACTTATAAGTGGGAGCTAAACATTGGGTACAAATGAGAATAAAGTGACAACGATAGACACTGGGACCACTAGAGACTGAAAGGAGAGAGGGAGGGCACAAGGACTTAAAAGCTATCTACTGAGTACTAATCTCAGTACTCCAAAGCTGAGTATCACTCAATATACCCAGGTAACAAACCTGCACACACATACACCCCCGAATACAAAATAAAGTTGAAATTACATAAAACAAACGCAAAAACAACCAGGATCTATCTGGTTCCAAGGCTATTTTTTTTTCATTGGTTCATTCATTCATTCATTCTTAATCACATGTTTATGGAGCACCCACTCTTGGCCAGGGACCATTCTCAGATCTTGAGAGACAGTCATGAACAAAGCAGATAAAAATTCCTGCCTTTGTGAGGCTTTTACATTCTAGTAATGAAATACAGATGATAAAAAGTAAACAAAATTTTTAAAAATATGTGTGGATGAAAAAGAGAAAGAAGAGCAGGTAAGGGAAATTGAGACTGCAGAGCAGGGGAAATTCGCAGTAGGAAATCCAATGTGCTGACTTCATTGAGAATCCTGGATATGATCAGGGTTGAAGGAGGCAACGGAGTTCACCCAGCGGATGTTTGAGGAAAGAGCATTTCTGGTGGAGGAGTGGCCAGGGTAGAGGCCCTCAGACAGTGGGCATGTGCCTGTGTGCATGTGGCCAGCCCAGTGACTGGTTTGGCTGGAGTAGAGTGAGTACACGGGAAGGGCAGATCATAAGGACCCCAGAGAGCATTGCAAGGGCTCTGTGAGGACTTTGGGTTCTCTCAGGGTAGAGCCACTGCAGGGTTTTGTGCAGAGGAGCAGCTGCCTCGTGTCTTTACAGTCTCTCTGGCTGCTCTGTGGAGGCCAAGGTTGTGTCAAGGTTGAAAGCAGGCAGACCGATGAAAGGCTGTTGCAATATTCCAGGCAAGGGATGGTGGCTTAGACACAGTGTCCAGGGTGAAGGAGCTGCCTTTCTCCTGACACAGTTCCTCTCCCATCCACTTTCCTCTCTCAGCTGATGACATGTTTATAGAATCTCTTACAATTAGTTCCTCCTTGGTAAAGTGGCCTTTTCTTTCCCCCCTCTGTCCATTGGCTCAGGTCCTCACTCCTCTCCTCTGCTGCTCTGCATCACCCACTCCAATCCTGGCCCAGAACTTTGTATCTCTGACCTCTTCTGTGGCCCTGTTTTGTGTCCAGGCCTCACCCACAGCAGCCTCAGAGCTCTCTCTTGCCCCCCTGTCCTGGTTGGTTGGTATTATATTCCCTGACAACCATTTTCCCCGTTTCACCTAATCTGTGGGATATTGCAAAACAAAAAGACACAAATGGGCTAGCTAATGCATGAATTTGGGAACAAAACAGGGGCTCCTACCATCCATCCCAAATCCAGGAGGATGGCAAACTCACTCCCAGTTTTCACTTCTTCCAGCCAGGGACCATCAGTGCTTGTCTCGAGGGGTTGTCCTATCAGTCAATGGGACAACACATGGGACATTACATTGCAGCAAGAATGTTACACAGATGATAGGGAACGGGAAGGAAGAAGATGTTCAGCACACATTATATGTCATGCACTTTGTCTCCAGTATGTTATGGAACTGTCACAAGGACTCTGTGGGTTGGTTCTAGCATTCATTGTTAACTAGATGAGGGAATGAAAAATAAAACAACTTGCACTGAGCCTGCAGTTGACTCCAGTCATGAGGGTGTGAGCAACCTCCAAAGTAGAAAGATGTTCCATGTCTGGAGAAGACAACAGATTCCTTGTTTAAAAAGGGAAAATACAATATTAAAAGGATGGCTTGGTTTCTCAGGCTTGGGTGTGACTTAGTCATCACATTAAATCACCTGTGTCGCCAGAGCTTCAGCCAGTGCCAGGTTGTGGAGAGGTGGGCACCCAGGCCAGGGTTCCCACTGCCTATTCCAGGCACTTCTCCTTGGCCCACATAAGGAAGGGGTATGTGAGGGTATGTGAGTGCTTTCCCATGACACCAAAATGCAACTAAGCAGAAAGGATGCATGGCTTGGGGCTGGAAAAACATTTACAACCACCTGACAATGGAATCCATTTGTCCAGGTCTAGCCAGGTTTGGCAGGTGAGGCAAGAGTCCCACCTAATGATACAAGAGCTCCTTTTCATCATTTGTGGTTGGGTTTTCCCCCACCGCCAAGGAGGTGCAGGGTGCATGGGCAGGGGGAACTACGCCTGTGGTGCAGGAATGCACTGAGAAGGTGCTGCCCAGGTAGCCCTGCCCTGCATGTGGGAATCACCCAGTTAGAAGGCCATTACTGGTGGGTTTGCATCTTGTCAGCATTTTACAGACTGGTAATTCTCTTGCCCAGAAAGTGTCTCCCTGTTGCCAGAGTCTGGAAATGCGGCCAAAGAATTTGGCGTTTTCAAAGCCAAGAGCCTTCTTGTTTCCTCTATCATAGGGGCTTTCTGACAGCTGGCGGAGTTGTGGCTTTGAGGGTGAAATTTTTTTTGTCAGCTTGGCTAGACTATGGTGACCAGTTGTTTGGTAAAGCATGAGTCTAGATGTTCCTGTGAAGGTACTTTGTAGATGTGATTAATATTTACAATCAATTGATAGTAAGTAAAGTAGATTATCATTCATAATGTAGATGGGCCTTGTCAAATCAGTTGAAGACTTTCAGAGTGAAGACTAAGGTTTCCTAACAAGAAGGGATCTCTGCCTAGAGACTGCAACATAGAAATCCTGCTTATGTTTCCAGTCTTCAATCTGAAGACTGCAATATTTCTTACCTGATCTCCAGCCTGCTTGCTTGCCTGATCGATTTTGAACTTGCCAGCTCCCACAGTGGTGTGAACCAATTTCTTAAAATAATCCTTCTGTCTCTCTCCTCCTTGCCTCTACATAGGTAGAGTCATGTATCACATAATGATGTTTCAATCAACAACTGCGTATATGATGATCTTAGAAGATTATAATGGAGCTGCCCTACACAGGTGTACAATATTTAAATGTTTCATATTGTGTTTATGCTGTTTCTTTCTATGTTTGGATACATAAACACTTAATGTTGTGTTACAATTACTTACAATATTCAGTACAGTCACATGCTGTACAGTGTGTAGCCTAGGAGGAATAGGCTGTACCATGTAGCCTGTGTATGTAGTAAATGATAGCATCTAGGTTTTTGTAAGTATACTCTAATGTTTACACAATGACAAAATCATCTAATGATACATTTCTCAGAGCACATCACTGTCATTAAGTGACAGATAACTATAATGTGTAAGTGTGTGGGGTATGTGGACACACACATATACATGCATATGTGTGTATATATAAAATATATACATATATTATATATAAAATATGTATATATTATATAATATGCATATATAATACATGCATGTATAATATATAATATGATATATACATATATTTATATTAAGTATATATGTATATTATATATACATATATTATATATACAATATATACATATATTATATAAAATATAGACATATAATATATAATATATACATATAATATATATTATATATATAAAATATACATATATTTTATATATACACACACGCGCACACACACACACACACCGTTTTCCCTTGGCATCTGTGGGAGATTTGTTTCAGGACCCCCTGCAAATATCAAAATCTATGACTTCTCATGTCTCTGATGTAAGATGGCGTAGGATTTGTATATAACCTACAAACATCCTGTGGTATACTTCAAATGATCTCTGAATTACTTATAATATCTAGTACAATGTACATACTATGTAAATAGTTGTATTGTTTTTTTAAGGTTTTATTTTTATTGTTGTATTGTTATTTTTTATTGCTTTTATTCTCTGAATATTTTCCATCTGCAGCTGGTTGAATCTGCAGTTATATATAATAATTATAGAATCTATAATATATATAATATAATTATAATAATATGTGACATTGCTATATACAATATAATAATATGAAATATCTACATGGATATCTGAACTACTGAAGTATTGTAGTTTGGGAACTGTGAAAACTTCTTCAGGACTCCTGAAGTCCTTCAGAATTCTAAAATTTCAAGCATTCCTCATTTGCACATACGGATGCTGGAACCCTGCCTTGAGTCAGGCTTACAGTCTGGTACCTGGTTCAGGAGCAGGATGTGACCAAAGAGTAGAATCTTAGCCAGTGAGGCTTCCCTCTGTAGACTTGCTCAGCTGCCTCCTGTGGGGCCATGGCTCCAGGGAGCTGCACAACTTGCTTCTCTGCTTGTCTTCTGAATCTGTCCTTCCAAACTCCTGGCAGAGGTGATGGACTGCCCAAGTGATACTGTTTCTGTATTACTGCTTATTGTTTTTGTTTTTGAGATGGAGTCTCACTCTGTCACCCAGGGTGGAGTGCTCTGGCGCAATCTCAACTATTTGCAACCTCCACTTCCTGGGTTCCTGCCTCAGCCTCCCTAGTAGATGGGATTACAGGTGACTGCCACCGTGCCTGGTTAATTTTTTTGTATTTTTAGTAGAGACAGGGTTTCGCCATTTTAGCCAGGTTGGTCTCAAACTCCTGACCTCAGGTTATCCGCCCACCTTAGCCTCCCAAAGGGCTGGGATTACAGGTGTGAGCCACCGCGCCTCCCTTGTTTCTCTATTATTTCTTGAGACACATTTATATCCAGGTAATCCTATAGTGGCCGTTATCCATCCATCCATCCATCCATCCATCCATCCATCCATCCATCCATCCTTCCATCCTTCCATCCAGCATAGATTTATCCAGCACCTTCCTTCTACTGGCTTTTATTCTGGTTGCTTCTGGGGGAGGGCACATGAATGCACAGATAAGCTATTTTGGAGCTCTGTGGTCTAGAGAGGTCCTACCCTTGCAACCCACAGAGGGAAATTCTAATCTCCTTTTCCCCAGACAGCCTCGGCACTGCAGACCATCTCTTGTGTTCCTTCTTGCATCTCTTTGGACGCAGGAGCATGCTTAACAGCACTGTGGCTGACCACTGTTGCCATCCTTGGCTACACGTCTTCCTGTTCCATCTTGACAGTTGAGGGCCTAGGAGTTCTTCAGGGAACCCCCGCTGGGGTTTGCAGTCATCTATCTCCCTTTCCCACTCCTCTCTGGAATTGCGCTTGCTAGTAGGAACTGATGCTGACCCATCCCTTTCCCTGATCCTCAGGCTGTTTGATCATGACTATATTTCTTGAAGATTCCTTTTCTTCCAGTGTGACCTTTTTGAGGACCAGCCCCAGCCTGGAGGCCCAGACAGAGCTCTAGAGTAGGAGCATCTGGATAGACACATCTGCTATCCCATTAGTCTTACTGCTCCCACTTCGCTCTCAGGCTCAGGCTCTTGCTGCTCAAATACACCATGGCACACCTGAATCTATGGGTGATGGCACGAGCCACACTTCCTGGTCTTGTCCTTCCCTTCTGGATGTAACTTCATGTCTCCCCGTTGGAAAAGAGATTGACATGAAAACCAAAATTAAAATACTGTAATAAGTGCCAGGAAGTGGTAGCTGTAGTGTTCTGTATGGCCTTCTGAGCCTGAGGCGGCAGCTCAGGTCAGGTTCAACAAAGGTTTGCTAGCGAAGGGGTGGGTAATATGAAATCTGAGTGGTCAAAAGGAGTCAGAGTGATTAAATGGATGGTGGGGAAAAGAGTTTTAGACAGAGTGAACACCAGCTGTGGCAGCACAGTGAGAAGACATTGAGATGTGGTCAAAAACCTGGAATCAGTTTGTGTAGCAGGAACACTGGGCAGGAGAGAGAAAACACCATGGGGACCTGGCGCTTTGGGAGGCCGAGGTGGGCGGATCACTTGAGGTCAGGAGTTCGAGACTAGCCTGGCCAACATGGTGAAACTCCATGTCTACTAAAAATACAAAAATTATCCAAGCATGATGGCACACACCTATAATCCCAGCTACTTGGGAGGCTGAGGCAGGAGAATTGCTTGAACCAGGAGGCAGAGGTTGCAGTGAGCCAAGATCATGCCACTGCACTCCAGCCTGGGCCACAGAGTGAGACTCTTGTCTCAAAAATAATAAATAAATAAATAAATAACACTATGAGGCTGTTTCTCATCCTGGAGTACAAAGAGAAGCACCTTAACTTGACTTTGTTTTCTCTAAGAAGTGAGACTTCTTTAGTGATGACGCTTTCTGGCACCCTGGCATCCTACCTGCGTAGGGTAAGATGGATACCTTCAAATTACCATTTCTTGTTCCAGTCCCTTCATACAATGAACCAGTTCCTGAAAATTTGCATTGCAAAATCATGAAGATACTGTAACTTCAATTGTGCTAACACTTACATGAGAAGGAAAAGAGGCTGGGAAGCACATATGCAAAAGGTGATCATTGGTTAAGGTGAGTGCTGTTTGGTTGATTTAATTCTTGGCTTTATTTTTTGTGTTTACTTTTGTTTACTTAACTTTAGAATTATATTAAAAAATTACATTTGAGTTATATTCAAACAGCTCTCCCAACAGATATTCTGGGTCTAATTTCTAGGCTGCAGCATAAGATACTCATCCTCCAGGTGGAATTAGCCTTGTTCTGTAATATATTAGCAGAGGCTCTATTAGGAAGTGATAAGACCACATACTAAGGTCTCCAGGAATATAGGGGATTTTTCTACCAGTGGCAAGGAGTGTTATTCCAGATCAAGCTAATAACTTTGCATTCATGGCACCCGTTAGGGTGTCTTCTTTGTGGTGATTGCTAGTTTAGAAAATGGAAGGAAAATTCAGCCAGGCTGTTTGTGATGTGGCTGCAGAATTCCCTGATGGCTGAGGGTCCCAGAAAGCTGTGTGTCCAGCATACAATATCCTTTGTTTAAGCATCTGCATCTTTCCCCCAAGCAGGCTGTCAGCAAGGCAGTCATGCCCACTCTCTCACTCAGTTCAGGCAGGAATCGAAGCACAATTTGGTCTCTTTGTCATTTCAAAAATCAAACCTGCCTAGGGACTGAGTTCCAGCAGCAGCTGTTTTTGCTTTATGTTTTATTTAAAGACATTTAATTTTGAGTCCTGTATGTTTTCAATGATATTTTTAATTTTTGGTAGAGCAGACTGTATACATGTATAAAATACCCTTGATTTATATACAGCAACTCTTTCATTAGCTGACTTTTTTTAAGGATAAATGCAGATTAATGATCCTAATTAATAACTAAGTGATTATAGCTATTTATTGTTTTAATTATTTCTTAAAAATAGTAGTAACTAAATATCAAATATATTAAATTATAGTTTATGGTCAGCTTTGTGTCAAGTAGTTTACATACATTTTCTCATCAGGCTTTATAAGAATCTTATAAAGTAGATGGAGAAACTGATATTCATTTTATGAATAGAGTCTCAGAAAGGGTAAGTGGCTTGTTCAAGTTCTCATGGCCAATGAGTAGGGAAGCTGAGATTTTTAACCCAGGTATGTTTGATGCCACATAACATACATAATGTGATATTACATGTATACTGTATATGTATATTTATGTATGTGCATACCTGTATATTATATTATTTGTATGTGATACCCAAACTTCCAAATCACATTTTCTCCTCGTCTCTTTCATTTTCTTTTTTCTCTGACTTTTTCTATCTCTTGGCCTCTTGGCTCCTTCCAATGGTTGACTAACCCCGCTGTCCTTCATGGGCTGTGATCTGAGAGGGCAAAGTGTTAAAGCATTTCCCATCTTATGTGGATTTCCCAGCTCACCCATGCCAAAAGTGAACTGAGCTCCTGATCCTAATGCCAGAGGACCTGGGATCATATCTCATTTCTTTTCTGTTCTAGCCTCATATATTTGGGCAAGTCTTGCAGCTTCTCTGAGCCTCAGCTTCCTCATCTCATATGTTGGCTGAGGCTCAGAAGAGCTGGTGTCCTGTGTGCCTGCAAAAGTTATCATGAGGATTAAATGTGAGGATAGATGTGAAAGCAGTTTATGAGCTGTAAAGTGCAATGGTCACTCTGTCATGTTCTCTGGGCTGCACGTCCTCTGTCATGAGAGTTTATCTGGGAGGCAGGAAAGTAAGGAAAAAAGGAATTCCTGCAGAGCCAGCCCCACACATGAGCAGGAATTAGAAAGGTCGTGTGGGATCCAGCAAAGCATCCAGGAGGCAGGATTAGTCATCATCCCAAGGCAGAGGCACTTGTTTGTTTCTACTCCAGGAATTTGTCATCATTGCAATTCCGCCACTCCCTGACTCTGCTTATTCTGAACCTGCCATTACTATTCAGCTTATTTCTATTCCTATCTCTCAGCCTTGTGGCTTTTGCTGCCTCATACCATTGTCTGTCTCCATCTTTCGCGCTCAGCCTCCTCTCTGAGTTAGTTCTGCCTTTGTTTCTGTTAAGGACCGCTGACTCATTCTGTAGGTCTCACACTTCTACTGCCCAGGGAGAAGGTTGAGTTTGCTATCATCAGTGTTGTGCTGGTAAATGTTTAATAATTGGTTATCTGTGGGAGGCTGGGTGGGGATACGGGAAACTCTGACACCTGTGTGTTGCCAATTTCCTTGGTACAAATACTCGCACGAGAGATGGTTTCAAGATGCCGACATAATGTCACTTGGCTCCTCAAATCCTGAAAATGGAAGAGTTGGAGCCCATAAGCTAGCGTAAGCCAGCTCCAGCATATCACTATGAGCCTTGTCTGCTGCCTCATAGCTGCTGGTCAGTCCAGCGATTGGCTGGTCTTGAACTGGGGTCCCATCCTGGTCCATTTAGCTGTGGTCAAGGTATCAGGATTATACATTTAACCTCTCTCTGAAAGTCCTGTGGACATAGGAACTTTCCAGTTTATTTGTTTGACTCTCATTTTACAGATGTCTCTGTGACTTCAATAAAATAAGGGGAGAGATAGAAAAGGAGGGTAAGTAAATATAAATTAGAAAATGATTAATGCCACAATAAAGGTGTAAAAGATGTAAAATGAGGGTTCAGAGCCAGGAAGTGTCACTTTCCAGTCAGTGGCAAACAAGGAAGACTTTATGCAGCAGATAACATTTTAACAGAGACTTCAAGAATGATAGGGTTTGGAGAGGTAGAAATAGAGGAGAAGGTGTTCAAGACACAAAGAAAAAAGTTTGAACAGAAGTGTGCAGTGAGGAGGCAGGGAATAGGTATGGAGTTAGTAAGCATTTCACTTTATTGGAGCAGAAAGTTTGTGAAGAGGAAAAAGTGATCCCATTATGAAGAAAAGTTGGACCGGGCATGGTGGCCCATGCCTGTAATCCTAGCATTTTGGGAGGTCATGGTGGGCAGATAGCTTGAGTTCAGGAGTTCCAGACCACCTTGGGCAACATGGTGAAACACTGTCTCTACAAAAAATATTATTTAAAATATTTATATTATAAATTATATTGTATTAGGTTGGTACAAAAGTAAGTGTGGTTTTTGCAATTATTAATACTTTTCATGGCAAAAACTCACTTACTTTTGCACCAAACTAATACAAAAATTAGCCAGGAATAGTGGTGCACACCTGTGTCTACTTGGGAGGTTGAGGTGGGAGGATCACCTGAACCCAGGAAGTCGAGGTTGCGGTGAACCATGATCATGCCACTGCACTCCAGCCCAGGCAGTAGAGTGAGACCCTGTCTCCAAAAACAAAAGCAAAAACAAACAAACAAACAAACAAAAAAAAAAAAAAAAAAAGAAAGAAAAGAAGAAGAGAAAAGTAGAGGACTTTTGGGTGTGTCAAATAAACCTGAAATATCTTATACTGCTTTTCTGAGGTACTGTTTGCAAATAAAAGTGAAATACAAAATACAAATTATAATGCTATTATCTATTATTTTTACATGAATCTATTGAAATAGAGTCTTGAGAGCTTATGAGAGTAAGGTTTTGTTGAGTCACATAAATTGGTTCTGATCCTCCATTTTTTCAAATAGATGATATTATCATGGGTATTAGTTCTTGCACTGAATGGTGTCAGCAAGTTGAGGCAGAGCATTGGTGAGAATAAGACTGGGCTGAATCTGGAAGAAGAGAGATCCTACCTTGTTGCCAACTCAAGACATGGGCAAGTCATTTCTTTGCCAGCCTTGGTCCATCCTCATGCCTGTAATCTCGCAGGGTGGTTATTTGATGGTTGCTTTCTTAGCCTTCCCACGTCTATAATCACATACACTTGACCTCTTCAACTTTATTTTAAATGAAGTCATTCATTATTTGAGGACTGGCAAAGAGTAAAATTCTCCATGCCCTCAACTTGGAGACTCTTCCCTTGAGAATGAGCTACAACTGGAATCACTGCCAAGGTTCATATGTCATGGGGGAGGAGAATTCTGGTTAACTGAATATCTTTGTTAAAGTGAAGATTAGCTAGCATGAACTATTTAAACCCTTGTTGTTAGCAATATATCTAGAGTGTGCTAATTAACATCTCTAACTTAGGAAAACAGGAAAATAAGAATTAAGAAATATATATATATATATATATATATATATATATATATATATGTACCAGCCTCTGTGATAGTTACTAGGAAACAGAATGATAATAATGGCTATCATTTATTGAACATTTTGTTCTTTGCCAGATACTGTTCTGAGAGCTTTATGCACATCATCTCCTTCAACATTCCCAACAAATATAAAAACTAAGCAAACGGTTATAATACTTTGTAGTGGGCTGAATAGGGATCATCCAAAAATGATATGTCCGTATGCACATCCCTGGACCTGTGGCCTTATTTGGGAAGGGGGTGTTTGCGGATGTAATTAAGCATCTTGAGATGATGAGGTCATCCTGGATTATCCAAGATGGCCCTAAATACAGTGGCAAGTGCCGTTATAGGAGACACACAGGGAAGAAGCACACCGAGGAGGAGGCAATGGGACCATGGAGGCAGATATTGGGGTGATATAGCCACAAGCCATGGAACACCCAGAGCCCCCAGATGCTGGAAGAGACAAGACACAGATCATCTTCTACAGCCTTGGTAGGCATGGCCCTACCAACACCTTGATATCAGACTGTGGGCCTCCAGAATTGTGCAAGCATGAATTTCTGATGTTTCCGGCCACCAAGTTTGTGGTAATTTGCTACAGGAGCCATAAGAAACTAATAAATACCCATTTTACAAATATGAGAATGAAGCATAGAAGGGCCAATCAACTTACCTGAGATCTCACAGTTAGTAAGAAATGGCTGCAGGAGACTCACCTAGGCATCCTTAGAGTTTGCTTTCAACCTTAATAGACAACTGCACCTCATAATGTCTCTACCCCTAATGAGATATATAAGTGACCCAGTTACTCTGAAAAGTGCAATGGAAACTTGGAAAAGACATAGGAGCACAAGAGGGGCATATAACCCTGCTTTTGAGGGGAGGCATGAGTATCAGGGAAAATATCCTGAGGGAGGTGATGATATTGAGCTGATAAAGATTTTTTTTTTTTTTTAAATTTTAAAAAATTTTAAGTTCAGGGGTATGTGTGCAGAACGTGCAGGTTTGTTACATAGGTAAATGTATATCATGGTGATTTTGTGCATAGACCATCCCATCATCCAGGTATTAAGACCAGCATCTATTAGCTATCCTTCCTGATGCTCCCCCTCCTCCCCACTACTCTCTGACAGGCCCCATTATGTGTTGTTCCCCACTTTGTGTCCATGTGTTTTCATCATTCAGCTCCCACTTATAAGTGAGAACATGAGGTATTTGGTTTTCTATTCCTGTATTAGTTTGCTGAGGACAATGACCTCCCGCTCTATCCATTTCCCTGCAAAGGACATGATCTCATTCCTTTTTATGGCTGCATAGTATTCCGTGGTGTATATGTGCCACAGTTTCTTTATCCAGTCTATCATTGATGGGACATACCATGTCTTTGCTATTGTGAATAGTGCTGCAATGGACTTACACATGCATGTATCTTTATAATAGAATGATTTATATTCCTTTGGGCATGTACAAGGAACTTAAACAAATTTACAAGAAGATTTTTTATGGTTTTTTTTTAAGACAGTAAAGTGGGGATATTTTTCCAAGCAGAAGGAGCAACCATAGCAGGTGAGAAAGAGCAGAGATGTTAAAAAGACTAAGTAGCTGGTCCTACATAGCAGGAAATTGTGGCCAATGTCTGGGAAGCCCTGACTTCAGATCCCATCTTCTTTCATGCTGCCTTCTGGACTGAGAGGCAGGAGTGTTCTTTGTGTCACGTCTTCCTCATTTCTTAGCTGTCTGACCTCTGCAAATTTGCTTAACCACCCTACACCTCAATTCCATCTGCTGTCAAAAGAGGGTAAAAATAATAGTGCCAGCTCTCTCTAACTCACATAAGACTCTGTGAGTAAAATCTTTGTAAATGGAAAGGCTTAGAAAAATATGAGTAATTGTTTATGTGATGAGCCTAAGTTTTTCTTTGGAATTTTATTTTTTGAGATAACCTTCCAGTTCAGCACAGTTTCTTGTGATTTGCTGATTTCCCCTAAAAGTCTAGTAACATAAGTTTTCTCATTAACAGTTTTTAAGATATGGGCTTATTTTAATATTCCTCTCCAAATCATTCCAAGCAGTTTTCAAATGTTTTTCTCAAAAGTCCTGTAAAAACTCAATCCATTGATCATGGATTTTCATTGGATATATGAACACCAGACCTATATTACATTTGCCTCATGAAAGGTGTTCAGAAACACTTTACATTAAATTTGGAGATCATAATAGAAGAGACTCCCAGCACCTCAACTGAACAACACACGTTTGCTTTATTTTAGAATGTCAGCACCTAGGTGTGGACTATGTCTTCTCATTCTGCAAACTGCAATCCAGCACAGCCATGCGTCTTCAATGCAGAAAATGTGGGTGTTTACAATAGGGTGGTAATTGTTCCTCCCTAATCTCTATCCAATTTTACAATTAAACTTTTACCTTGAAAACCTAGCATGGCAAAATAAAGAGAACTATAAAGTCAGTCATAAATAAAAACCAGTCGCATATTTCAAAGACATGGGTGCCTGCATGTGCAATGTAAAGTCACATCATCTTGTATCCTGTCTTTAAAAAATTATGTAAGAAGTAACAAGGGGTAACAGAGCAGAAATAGTGAGAGGACAGTTGTGTAATTAGCAAACAAATCTCTTTTCTTGGAGGGGATATACTGTCTCTATTACATAACTCTGCCAAAGTCTCTACAAGGGTGATGAAGACAGTAGGGTACAGTGGAAGGAAAAGTAACCTGGGAACCAGGCTATTTTGTTTTTTAATGTTCTTAAGCTCTTACGCTATTTGGCATTAGGTTTTTATTACATACAACTGTCCCTGTGGCTACAATAGTGGGTGTGTAGGGTAGAGGAGGGGGAAAATAAATTGAGTACATTCATTTGAGCTTGAAAAAGAAATCCAAATCCTAATGCCTTGGAATAGATCATCTCAATCTTTTAAATCATTCTAATTGGATATTTTTAGGCTGATTGTCCGCACTTGAACAAATCCCTGAGGTCAGGGTAATAGAGTCCTCACATGTGTTGCATTATTTGTTAACTCTGGTAGCCGGGATAAGGGAGTGGTCAGTATTGGTGAATCACAATGATTTGCTTCCCCATTGGAAAAATGGGCTTTGTTTTCGGAAGAAGAAATGAGTGCTGGGCAGAGAAGGACATTAAATGTTCAGCAAATCTTTGAAACCCTATCAAGCCTTGATGGTAAGGATCCTACAGGATCCATGGTTGTTTCTGTGGTTCCCACTACATGCTCCCCATTCATTATCTCCCACCTGGAGTCACATCCTATTTTTTTTGTCATTGAGTGTTCAGCTCCCATTTCATCACCTCTGTGGCACCTTCTCTGGCAGCTCTGATCCATAAAGGCTATTTTCTGTGATACAGCACTGTGCTTCACAGATCACCAGTCCACCATAGCTTGCTGAATCTGAATCTCATCCAATCACTTTTCCAGGTCATTTGCTTCCCTTAATGTGTCTCTCATTTCTTTCTGATTCTCCCTCTTCATTACCACCTTAGTTCATTCATTTCTTCTCACTTGGATAACTGTATGTTTTCTTCTTTGTGCCTCCAGCTAATTTCTCTTTATCTGCCATTTCTTTCAGGGCAATCTTCCCAAAAGGTACACAGCTCTGAACGTACCAACACTCTTTAAAAATCGGTAAGGTAGAGAGGAAGGTAGTGCTGAGTGAAACTGAAATCTGCTATGTGCTGGAGTTTTCCTTCTGGAAAGCTGATAGCACACCTCTGACCCTTTCCAAAGGGTCTGATGTGAAATATTGTGACAAAGTTGGAATCAACTGGCAAGTATTTCAATAAATGTGCTAATAGCATGCAACAATGGGAAGGTGCCAGAACTGAACTGAGGTGGTGAATTGAGGTACAGATAAGCAAGTACCGAGAAAAAGGAGGCAAGAGAAATGCCAAAACTGGGGTGATTCAAAGGAAGGAAACAGGGTTTGATGCTAATGGTTATTGTCTGGCTTATTTGAGTAGTTTTTAAAGGGAGAGGAAGGGAGAGGTGTGTACCTACCTGTTGGTACTGTGGTGTGCCTTTATTATGTTTGGACATCCAAGCAGACCGATTTATTTGTTCCCTAAGCAAATATTTATGGAGTACGTACTCTATGCTAAGCACTGTGTATCAGAAGTAACTGCATACATGAGCCTTGGAGGGTGATTGTGGTTGATATGCACGGACATGGGTGAAAGGTAAGAGACATATTTTTAACTTTGTATTTTCCGACACATCCAGCTGTGTGCTTTCTGCCAAGCAGGCGCTCAAAATAGGTTTACTGAGTTGAAAACCAATTCATGCCACTAAAGGGTGTCCCATAGTCTCACAGGAATTAGGAAGGAGTGAGGAGCATCTTTAGTAAATAAACAATATGCTCATACAAAAAAATACAACTTTGGGTTTGTTAGACTTTGCTCTGTCTTACTTATTAACTAGAACTCAAATTTCCTTCATGTGATTGTTTTTCTTCTCTTTCTTCTTCTTACTTTCCTAGTTTTCTTTCTGCAAAGTTCTCATCAACACGTTTCAATGAGTATAAATGAGGACTCCATGTCCCAAGAAACAGAGTAGCCAAGCAGTGAGGTGGCAGCGGGGAAGGAGTGGGGGAAAGAATGAGAGAGAGAGAGAGGGAGCGAGAGAGTTATGAAGTCTGAATCTCCTGGTGCTTGCCAAGTCTGCAGGAAATGACCTGATTGCATAAGAAAGATAGGATTGGTGATAAAAGTGCGGATAAATAGATGTGTGTGTGTGTGTGTATAAATATATGTATGTATGTATGTGTATGTGTGTGTATATAGTCAGAGTATGTTGCTTATAGGGATAACGAATGTCTTTGACCCTGACACTCCCTCACTGACAAAAAATAAAAAGCTGTTTTTGTCTATGACTGGTGTGGAAGTGGAGAACAAACATGCCAATAGCCATAGGATGGTGGTCTTGATCACAAGGGTGAACCAGCCTGGAGTGAATGGGATGGTACTGTGACTCTTGGTATTGGTATTCTTCATCCAAAAGTTGGTGTCCTGGGTCCTGGGCAGAAGCAGCAGCAGCAACAGGAGCAAAGAGAGGGTGATTCAGCGGACAAGGGAGACAGAATGAACATTTTGATGTCTCTGTTGACCAGAAATAGCAGCACTGCAATCTAGAGAGCAAAAGAGAAAAGGTGGAAATGTAAACTTCACAGCACCTATAAGACATTCTCCTAAGGCCCAGCAGCATTCTGGGAGCATGTGGAAATGCTGGGAGCAAGAGGGATCAAAGTTGTGTCTGGTCCTCTTTCTCCCTGGCTGGTGGGGCCTGGAGAGCTGCTGTTTTAATTAGAGTCATCCCCGAGGTCTGTATGAACTTCCTCTTCCAGGTGTATGGTGGACAAGATGAGCTAGAAGCATTTATACTGTGGAATATCTACATGCTGAATAAATCACAAAGAAACCATACTTGCCTGTGCATTGTTGAGCCCACAAGAAAGTAACGAATGTCCTAAAAACCACAACTCAAACAAATCGTGAGCTGACACAAGAGAGGTGAGTGATTGTGAAGGCAGAGTCATCCTGGGTAAAATGATGCAACAAGGTGCCTGAAGCTTTGAGGATTATTGATCGCACCAGGTATGAGAAAATAGATCCGGAGGTCATGCAAGAGGGAGGATGCTGGGCTTGAGATGCCCTCCTAAAGGTTCACTCTCACAGGGTCTAAATAATCAGTGAAAAGCTAGACTGAAGAAACAAACAAAAGAAAAAGCGTGTGTGTCACTGCTGTGACTCTGGGTAGAATTTAATTAGTGACAGTACTAGTCGCCAGTGGAATTTGTTAGCTCTGGTACAGGTCTGTTCTCATATGGATCCAGGGTTACTTTAGTACCATCCATGAAGTCAGAGAAAATAAAGCCAATAACTTAAAGCATCGCTAGTTTGAGAGCCATTCCTATTGTCCAAAAATAGCAGATGCAGAGTACCTTGGGGAGTCAGCATCTTCAGCTTAGAGCCTCCAGGGTGCTCCCAGGTTAACTTCAGGCAAGTAAGAACTCTTAGGGAAAAATGACAAAACACACATGGAAGCAGGCCATCATGGATGAGAGTCAGTCTAAACAACTATGAACAGATTTTGACCCCTGAAGTCTTCAAATTTTATTCTGGTATTATCAGGTACAGAAGACATTCTACCTAAGAATACCATGTTTAAAGAAATAAAGAGAATAAAGATAGCAAGGAAAAATGGATTATCAAAGAATGAAAGGGAACTCTGGAGATAAAAATGTAATTATTAAAATTAAAATCTGATGAATAAAGAAGGGATTTATCATAAGGATGATATGACAGCTAACAGGTACATATCATTTATTATATACTAGAGCTTGCTTTGCAGACACACTTGAAGAAAGGAGTGAACTGGAAGTTAGATCTGGAAAAATTACCTTTAGAGAGACCAAGAGAGAAAAAATCTAAATGTGAGTACTGTGGCTCAAATTTACTAGTGTGGTATCTTAGACCTAAATTTTATAACCCATCTGAGTATTACTTTCCTCAGCTATAAAATGAAAACACAGAAGAGGTGATTTGGTGGATTTCATTGTAGGACTATTTTTGGAGTTTAGGTTTGTCAACCCTGAAAAAGTAAAGTACTAAGTAAGAGAGGGTGAGACTGACTTGAACTAGCCTCAATATTTTCTGTTTACATTTTTGGGGAATATTTTCTTGGCTTTTTAAAATTTCCACTGTTATGTAGATTTAGAAATTGCATGTATATTTGCCCAATTATAATTTAATGCTTCAAAGTAGCATTTTATCTTTTCCAAATCTATAAATGACTTAAAACCATCATGACTTGGGAAAAGAATGTCACAGACATCCCACAGCAGGCATTTTCTGTCCATCAGATCATATCATTTTCATGTACCATGAGTCACAGCAAATTCATACATTATTAGAAGCTGATTTAGTAAATGAATTATCATTTAAAAGCCCTCTTAGTTAGAACAACTTTAATGTTTATATCCTTCCAGGATTTAGAATCTTGAAAAACAAAATTCTGTTTTGGAATGCTGCCCATTTAATGGGATTGTTTGGACAACTGAAGAGATAATGGAATTATAGTTAGTTGCTCATAGTAGATACTTATCCCTTTCATTGTTTGTGGTTTGCAAATGACAAAAACAAACTCTTGCTTATTTAAGCAGGAAAGGAATTAAATGGAAGGAAGGCAAGGTGGAAATGCTCATAGAATTGGTAAGAAGACTGGAGAAACAGCCTTAGAAGGTGGGCAGAAACCACAAGAGGCAAGGCCCAGCCACCATCAACCAAGCCCCAGTCGATGAAGAAGCTGATTGGCATCTCTGAACTGGAAACTTATCACACACCAGTGGGTCCTTGAATCAACTTCTTTGACAAATGATCTCCATCACTATTGTGACTCTGAAGTCATCCACATAGTCTAGTGTAGGTCATATGCTGGAAACCTTGTGACTACAGGGCGGAGAGGGTATCTGGCCTCCTTTGGCTTCTGTCCTAACAGAATATTGATATTAATGCAGTCAAGATGCAGAACAATTTCTTCACAGTATTAGTCCATTCTCATGCTGCTATGAAGAAATACTTGATACTGGGTAATTTATAAAGAAAAGAGGTTTAATTGACTCACAGTTCCACAGGGCTAGGGAGGCCTCAGGAAACTTACAACTGAGGCAGAAGGGGGAGCAAACATGTCCTTCTTCACATGGCAGCAGAAAGGAGAAGTGCCAGCAGGGGAAATGCCAGACACTTGTAAAACCATCAGATCTCACTCACTATCATGAGAACAGCATGGAGGAAACCACCTCCATGATTCAATTACCTCCCACTGGGTCCCTCCCATAACATGGTGGCATTATGGAGATTACAAATCAAGATGAGATTTGGGTGGGAACACAACCAAACCATATTAATCACCAACACGGTGACTGTAGTAAATAACAATATGTTATATTCTTGAAAAATGCTGAGTATATTTTAAGTGTTATTGCCACAAAGGACAACTGTGTGAGGTAATGCATAAGTTAATTAGCTAGATTTAGCCATTCTACAATGTATATATATTTCAAAACATCATGTTGTACATAATAAATAAATATGATTTTACCTGTCTACTAAAAAATTTTTAAAAGGGCAGGATTGCTATTTTAAAAAACCAAAACAATACAGAATGTTCTCCTTTTCATGAGAGATCCCCAAATCCAACTCACCTGAGTTACTTCTTTCAAACTTGTGATACATACACACATATACATATAATGTGATTTCCTATAAAAATTAAAGAATATCTATTTCAACAAACATTTTTGAAACTTTTCATGCAACAATCTGAGCAAATCACTTTCCATGCACAATAACTTCTATTCTTTTTTGTGAGTCTGTGGCTTCCATGCTTTTCCAGCTCTCTCTTCTTCCCCTCCTCTAGGCTGCGAACTCCTTGGCAGATGGGACCATCCATCATTGCTGCATCTTCGGCACTTAGCTGCATTCCCTATACATGGTGCCTCCCAACATATGTGTGTAGGATGTCAGGAGGACCATATTGTCTAGAAAGAAAAAAAATAGTCCAATGGAGAGCCTTGCAATGTATAGCAATCTCTCACTGAAGGCAAGTCCTAAGATGCCTAGAAACCAGAGTTTCCATTTGACCTTGGGCAGGGAAGTGGGAGCAGGAAAATCTCACTGCCCTCTCCAGCTGGCACGGTCTGCACATTTTCACAGCAGGTCTCCCTGACTCATTCAGAAACAGTCTCCTTGCCTTTCCCTCTGGGTGAAAAAATGGCAAATCCCCATCTCTCTCAAAGTGCGTTGCATTGCTGCTTGTTCTAGAAGCTTATTTTCAGAAAGCAAGAAGTCACTTCTTGTGACATCCCACAGCAGGGGATGCATTTTTGGGACAATTCCACAAACATTTCCTCAAAACCCTACTGAGTTGCAGTAGGTGCTGATAACCCAAAAACTAATTCAACCACCAGTCATAAATTAATAAGCATTTTCTGAGCACCTACTACATGCCAAGAAGAGGACAAAACACTCAGGCCAGTCCAAGGAGACTAAGATGTGGTCCCTGGCCTCTCATAGATAAAAAATTTTCTGGAGAAGATATGAGTAGATTACTAACAACATTGAAGTAAAATAGCATGAGTGTTATACCAGCAGTGCAAACACCATGTTTGGGGAATGTTGAGGTGGTATCTATTTTGATCACCTTGTGTAAACGCAACTGACCTAAAACTTTTTGGAATAATGATACACATCAGCTACAAAATAGAGCAGTTTCTCTCTTGTCTCTCTCTCTCTCTCTCTCTGTTAATTATAATCAGTAGATAGGGAGGTTAACTTCTCTTGGCTGTCCTTGGGAGGAAGCAGGAGGAAGTAGAAGGAAGCAGGAGGAACTGTTGGCTTCAGGGTGAAGGTGGCATTTGCAGAGTCGTAATAGATTACTAGAATTCACTGGAGAAATGGGGATGAGGAGAGAACAACATGTGCAAAGGCAAAGAGGGCATGCAATGCAGGTGGTTTGGGAAAAAAGTTAAATCTAGTGTTATTGGAGCACAAACATGAACTTCAGATTAAATAGCACACTCCAAAAACATACTTCCTTGGAGAAGAAAGGGGAAAAGTGAATCATTCCTTCATACCATTTTCACTGGCAACCTGCCCTAATCAGAATAGCAAACACTCTTAGCATTTAACATATGCTTGTACTGTTCTGTTTTTCATATAATCTCCTCACAACACCCTACCATATACTATTATACCATACATATTTATTATCTTTTTACATACGTGTAGGCTGAAATGCAAAGAGGTTAAATGGTTTTGTCACACAGCCGTTAAGTAGTAGAGGGATTTTAATTCAGGCAGCCTAGTGGTATTTCAACCCTTAACTGCTGCATTTCACTGCTGTATGCAAAGGGGTGTGCCATGCTCTGGAGATACAGAGGTGGCCATGGGTGTGATTTTACCCTGCTCTCTAGAGCTTACATTCAGGGAGGAGGATTCAAATAAGCAAAATTAAACATGAAATTAAGCACCTATTTCCAATTAGGAGTGCACCTGAAGTGTAAACCAGGGGGTTCTGGCCTGGAGTGGGGTCACAGGTACTGAAGAGTCAGGACAGACAGTTGTACCTGAGTAGGTGACAGTCATTCTGTGGCCTGCAGGATGAACGGGAGTGACACAGGAAGAAAGGATGGAGACTGTGAGGACAAGCCTGTTCTTGGAGCAGGAATCATGCTATGTGAAGGTCTTGGGCAAGAAGAGCAGGCCTCCTTCAATATACCAGCAGAAAGAAGGCTGGTGAAGTCCAAAGCCAATTTTGTGGGGTTTTTCTTAAGTCAAAGGTGGTCAGGAGGTGGAAATCTCATTCTGCAGGATCTGCTATAATTTTGCTTCTTATCCTAAGAGCAATGGGAATTCTCTGAGTGATTCTAAGGGGGCGATTTGCATAATTTGCGTTTTTTAAAAAACACACTCAGGCTGTTGTTTGAGGAACAAATTGTGAGTGTGTTTGTGTGTGTGTATGTGTGTGAGAGAGACAGAGAGAGAAAGAGAGAGAGAGAGAGATGGGCAGGAAAGGAGAGCCAGAGTGGCTGCTAGGAGCCCTTGTAGGAGGCCAGTGTAGTAATGACTGTGGCTTAGACCTGGGGGTGGCTGTGGGGGTGAAGAGAATCACAACGATTCATGAGATATTTTGGAGTTAGGATTCACAGGACACAGAAACTGAGGAGTGATTGCACTGAGGAGTGACTAGGGAGCAACGAAGCCAGTTTGCTTGAGCTGACTCCCAAATTTCACAACTCTCTGGAGTGACTGTTGCTAAAATTTCCAGCAAAAGGCAAGGAATAAATATTCTAGGCTTTGTAGACCATATGGTCTCTTGTAACTACTCAACACTGCCGTGTAGCGCAAAAGCAGCCATAGAGGGTAGTAAACAAATGGGCATGGCTGTATTCCAGTGAAACCTTCCTTACGCACAGAAATCAGCCTAGATTTGGCCTGTGGGTCCTAGGTGGCCAACTCCTGGTCTGGAGTGTGTGAAGGTCACTGAGAAATGGTCTCCTGGAGGAGCACCAGCTAGGCAAGTAATTTCTCACTTGGTTTCCTCCTCAAGACACCACCATATAAGAGCCATTATGATGATCTTCATTACCCCTGCAACTATCAATTGACTTTTCCAAGGCCACATAGCTAGCACATGGCAAAGTCAGTGTTTGAACCCAGATCTTTATTTCCAAGTCCATTAAAAACCTTCCAACCACCCCATGCTATCTCCGCTTCCATTTCCTTCTGCAACTGTCCCATGATGGTGGCAAACTTTGTTTTGCAAGCTTTTTTCACTCTTCCCAAAGGAAACTTTTCCTTTTTGAATGATTTTTAAACAGCCAAACAAAAAGGGACAGTGAGTCTCCAAACGTGCCATTGCTGCTTTTGTTCAGTACAATAGACTTTATCTTGCTTTGTCCAGTTTCTACGAAGTGGGACATAGGGGGTTTGTTTTCAGGAAATCAGCATCCTATTTTTCTCTTTTTTTTTGCTTCTGACACAATTTTGTCTTGGAGATAAACTGTTATTTTCATTCCCTCCATTTGAGCCCCGTGTAGAACGTTTTCTATTAAAATTTAAATAAGCCACTTCAGAGACAGATGAAGATGTGAAGCTCAGATGAGCTGATTCACTAGAATTTGTTCCTGAGAATATAACTTATTTGCTCTTATAGCTTATGCAACTAGGTTTCATAATAGAAGTTTTAAGTGGGCCAGCATTGTGCTGCTACAGTCATTTCATCCAAATTCTCCAGCTAGAACAGCCAATTGCAAAGGGAGAAATGAGGAACATAAACTCTCAATTCCCCTGCCCCAGAGAGATGCAATTATTATTCCAGGAAATTGCTGGCAGCTGACATGTTTTTGAAGATACATTGAATTCTGTTTGTGTGATCCTCAATCAGTATACATTGCAATAAAATACTTTGCTACTAGCTGACTGTCCGAATTTTTCTCTTTTTCCTTTGATTGAAGTAGGAGACAGAGCTTAACAAGTTGGAGAGGTGTATATGGGGATAGGGGTGCTGAGAAGAGGTAGCAGTGGGAACAGAGAGCAGGATGGGTGCTGAAGTAGAACAAAGGCAAGGTCAAAAACTGAGTTGGTGTGCAAAGACCCAAGAGGAGAGACTAGATGGCTTCTAAATCAGATGATCTAAAGTCAAGGGATAGAGCGAAACATTCAAAGACCAAGTAGATGAGACAAATGTAAGTAAAGTGTGGGAGGGGTAGAGCAAAGTGGGAGTTATTCTGAGTGATTACAGAGAAGAGCATAATGCAAGCTGTGTTCCTTACCAATCAGTGTTCTGAAAGAGATTGATTCTTTGAATAATCTTGAAAATACATAATTTTTTATTCTTGGAGAGACATATTGATAGAAATAACAATGAAAATAATGATAATGATAAAAAGTAAATATACAGATGATTGCTGATATAAGCCTTACTACCACCTACCAATATGCAATCTTACTCCCTTTCTGGGTATATTGAAAAAATATATTTTTGCTGTTAGTGAAGTTAGCTATAGACAGGTGACTCCCTGGGCCAATGAAATGTGAGTAGAAGTGACATGCAGAAGTGCTAGTGTTCACATTTTCTGTCTGCTTTTCTTCTTGCATCTGTAAGTGATGCCATTTCCAGAATAAAGATGACCCCAACCCCTACCCCACAGCCAACATGTAATGAATATGTAGGATGAAGAAGTAACTGTTTTTCTAAACCACTGAGATTTTGAGATTGTTTTTTATAGAAGCATAAGCACTCCTATCCTGACTGATAAAATAATGAAACCTAGAGTTTAGTGGCTTCATGAAACCATTAAATGATCACTCCCTATGTGCCAAATACTAGTCACAGAATTTTCCATGTGCTTACACAATAGTGTATTATCAGGAGCTCTGGCACATCTGTGAGAAAATAAGTAGGTAAATAGCATATAGAACAACAGAAGCCCCTCATTCCTATTATCTTTTTTTTTTTTTTTTGACACAGAATCTATTGATGTCTTATGGAACACAATCAGATAACACACATTGAAAAACTCAGGCTTGAAACATGCTCCACTGTCCATGGCTGAGCCAGGATATCACCAGCTGCAGAGAGAGTGGAAGCCTTACATAGTGGGCTAAAAGGAGATGATGGATTTACAATGCTGGCAGCTTCTCTTCTCCCGTGCTTGTTTCCAGGGCAGTGGCTGAGATGATCAGCGATTCTTCATTAAATCATGACTGTGACCCTCAACTAACATTTAGTACCCAGGAGGAGTTTGGAAATAGAGCACTGAGGAAGTCGAGGGCTTGCTTTTTTGGTGAAATGGTCTTCCAAGAGGAAAACTTCCAGGATGCTACCTTCTTTCTAACCCAAAGCTCCGGGGCAAGATAAAATTTCTCACCTGTTGAATAGCTAGGGGAGCAACTAAGGCTAAGATCAAGAGTAAAGGAAGGGTGATCTTAGGAAGGTAAGGGTCATTTGGCTAAAACAGCCATGGCCAGTACTTCTGTATCCATCATAGTGCTATGATTAAAGTGGTGATGTGATGAATTTATTACAGAGAAGCTGGGTGACCACAGCATTGTTCTCAAAATCACTGGGAATCTTGAGGTCAGTCACTGGGCCAGGTAATCAAAGAGGCAATAAGGTTGGATGTAGAAGCTGCATGGGAAGGATGCAGGGCCCTTGTGTTTGTTGTTTCCATTGCTGCAACAGACTTCTCAGGACCATTGCATGTCTGGCTCTTTCTCATCATTCAGGTCTTTCCTAAAATGGTATCTCCTGGGGGGACTTCACTGACTTCTGAACTGAAAAAGGACCTGGTTACATCACTCTGTTTTACTTGTGCCCCAGAACTCATCACAACCTAATTATTTTCTTATTGATTTATTTGTTTATTATGTGTCTTTCCTTAGTAAAATATAAGCACCATAAGCGTAGAGACCTTGTTATGTTCAACAACGAACCCCCAGTGTCCAGCACAGTATCTGACACCTAACAAAAGCTCAATCAGTATTGGAGAATGATCAGCTGAATGAATGAATTATTGAGTGAACAGCTGCCACAGAAACTAATGGAGCTCCACACAGTGAAACGTGCACAGAATGAGCAGAAAGAAATGCTAATGTGATAGCAGCCTAGGAACAACAGAAGATAGAAGTAGGTAAAGTACTCTGTCTATACTACAAGCTGGGGATGCAGTGTTGGCCAGTCCCAAAGGTTACCATTCACATCTAATGTCACCAAGGCTGGGTTTGGGGCACCTACTCTATGCTTCCAGAACCTACGTAGGTTAACACTAGCTAAGCATCCATAATCCAGGAGTGTGAAGATTTGCCAACTTACCTACCTCAATAACTAGCCCATATATTCCTAGAACCACTGTGTCTTATTTATAACAGTGTTCAACATATAGAGATGATATTTAATAAAAACCTGTGAAATGGGTAAATGAATGCATAATTATGTTACATAGACAACTCACTTGACATCTCAACCCAATCGCTAACTCCTCTAGCTTCAGCCTACTGCAGACTTTGGGTCCAGAATGGCAAAATGTTTCATCATGCATGACATACTGGTTACTGTCAGTGACTACTTAAAGGGATGCAAAGAGAAGGGACTTAAGGCTGATTCTAGTGTCAAATGAAAATGAGTACCATGATGGATTAGTTCGGTTTGCACTGGGCAAGGGGCAGAGGAATAGCACGAGATTCCTGTATTTCCTAAGCTGACTTTGTGGCCATGGATGTTGCCTCATTAGTAAAAATGACTCCAACTTGACCCAATTTTTTCAACCATCTCTTTGTAGTCAGTATATCAATCCTATGCATAAGTCACACTTTGTGGGTTTTAAACTCTTCTCCTTGTATTCTCTTCTTCTTAAGACATATTTAATACTGTATACCATAGCGAGAGCCATGTTCCAGGACAAGAAAGTGACATAAGGAAATGTGAGTGGGAAAAGAAAAAAAAAAAAGGTAACTTGGATGTTTAGAAATTGGAAAGAAAGAACAGGAAAAAGAAAGAGCAGGAAGAGTAGGTTAAAATAATTGCTAAAAAATGATAGAATGCAAATCTTTTCTTGAGTAGAAATATCAGATGTGAGGCTTTAAAATAGGCCTATTAATACCTGACCTCTCTGAAATCAGAGGGCTAAATCAGATGTTCACTTGAGATTTTATCAGCTTTATAAGTTAATGACTCTCTTGGTTCATTAAACGAGAATCTCTTTCCTAGTTTCCTCTCCTTCTCCTCTCTTCTCCCCTCCCTCCCTTCCCTCCCTCCCTCCCTCCCTCCCTCCCTTCCTTCCTTCCTTCCTTCCTTCCTTCCTTCCTTCCTTCCTTCCTTCCTTCCTTCCTTTTCTCTTCCCAGGTCTAGGCTACAGCCATCTTCCTTGAGCACATGGGAAAATAAGCATTTGAACAAAATCAGGGATTTGCCATGAATAAAAAAGAAAACAGAGTTGAGGGATTAGTTATGCAGCCAAGAATGTCTGCTGTCATTTATATTTATATTTCAAAATCTCAGCCAACTGCCACTTACTTAGTAGGTCCTCTGAAATAACTGTGGCAAGAAAACCCAGTTCTTTCTCATACTTCCAGCTGCCTACTCAATATTTTCACTTGGATGCATGTAGACAATTTAGACTCAAGAAGCCTGAGACTAAAATTAATCTCCCTTATCTAAAATCTGCTCTTTTCTTTCTGTTTATTTTTTCAGTAGACGGTGTCACCATTCTTCCAATTTACTCAAGCTAAAAGCTTCAGAGACCATTAAATGTCTCACTCTCCATCATCTCCAGCATTAAATTGGTCTCCAAATTTTGCATAGCTACCTGTTGACCTGATGTCCTCCACTATATTTTGCTACTGCTGCTGATAATTTAGCTCTTATGCCCTCTTATCTGGACACTACATCTGGTCTTCCTGCCTCCAGACATACTTCTTTCCAATCTATCTGCCTTATGGTGTACATTATGGTCAACCTTGCATGCATACCTAACAGATTGTCTCTCTTGCTTGTAACTCTTCAGATGCTTTTTGTTATGGAATGAGTTATGTCCCTCCAAACAGATATGCTGGAGTACTACCCCTCAGTACCTCAGAATATGATCTCATTTGGAGACAGTGTCTTTACAGAGATAATCAAATTAGAATTTGGTCATCAGGATGAGCACTAATTCAATATGACTGATGTTCTTATGCAAAAGGGAAATGTTAACACAGATACGCGCACAGGGAGAGTATATAAGGTGAGTGCGGAGATTGGGGTAATTGCCAGCAAACCACCAGAACTTTGGAGAAAAGCATGGCAAAGATTCTTCTTCACAAGCCTTAGAAGAAACCAACTCTGCTGACACCTGAACAGAAACCAACTCTGTTCTCAGACTTTCAGCCCCTAGAACTGTGAGACAATACATTTCTGGCCTTTAAGCTACTCAGTCTGTGGTACTTTGTTAATGGAAACCTTAGCAGACTAGTGCACTTCCCCTTGCCTACTAGGTAAAACCCATGTCCTTTATCATGAATCCAAGATCTGGTTCTGGCCCATTTTCTAGCATTTCTCACCCTTCTGTCCTCAAGAGATGGCCTATGTAGAATCTTCTCAGGGTTCTATGAACACACCTCTATTATTATTATATATATTCCTTTATTTTCTTGCTACATCACATTTATCCTTTGAAAGTCAGATCAACTGCCATCTTTTCACAGAGGCCTCTTCAACTCTGTCTCTCTACAGCGAGTTTTCTCTGTTCTGTTCTCTCCTAGCACTTGTGCAAGCCTCCACTGAAACACTTACTCCATTGAGTTATGTTTGTCTCTGTGTTAAGTGTCTCTGTCTAGACCGAGAGAACACAGTGGGTGGAGATCACTTCTGACTCACCTTTCCTTCTAGTGTCCAGCCCAGGGAGGCGGCTTATGAGCTCCACCAATCCATGCTGGGATGCTACTAAGTAACTAAGGAGTCGAGTGTGGACTCCTGGAAAGTGGGCTGGACTAGGGTGGTGAGAACTTGGTTCTGTGTTTACTCTGCTGCTAATTTGCTGGATAATCTTGGGCAAGTTCCCTCATCTCTTTGGGACTCTGCCTCCCTATTTGGAAATTTGGATGAGTGGTCAGATGATCTTTAAGATCATCTAAGTATTGAATGAATTTCAGGCAGGCGTAGGTAAAGAGGCAATGTTTACTCACCGAAAGGCCTGCTCAAGCCTTACACTGGTTGCTATGAAGGCAGCCATTTCCTTTGCTTACTGGCAAGGCTGATCATAACCAAGAGGTACAAGGCCACTATAGCTGGGGTTATAGTTATAGTTGGAGTTTTAAATTGAATGGCCATTAAAAACATTGTCTGGGCTATTTAGAGCCACTCCCTCTTTTGCCAGCAGCAATCTCAGGGGCAGTTAGGAGGAAGGTGCAAGAGGAAATGGAACTGCTTTCAGCAAGATACCTGCAAAACCTGAATGGAAAAAAGCCATAGGGTAGAAAGTAGAACTTCTTATTGCACCCTTGACTCTCCTCCTTCTCTCTCAGCACTTGCAATCTCTCCTCAAAGCAATAAAAGGCTCACTTGGTGAGATAGAAGGTCTCTCCATTGTTAAACCACCTGAGCTTTGGATATCCAGTGGAGGGACAGGTTTAGAATATACCAAGACTGTCACAAGCTTGGTGAGCTTGATTTTGTGATAGGATAAGACAAAAGTCTTTATTTTTGCAATGGTGCCAAATTGTGTTGGTTACTGATAAATTTTCACATGGGAAATTCTTGGCTGGCTTTGCCATTAGTGAAAGCTCCCTTCGCTTCAACACTATTCCTTGGGAGATCCATATCTTGACATCCTGAAACAGTCTAAGAAATTGTTCCTATGCTCTGTGAGTAACTAAACATGGCTCTGTGTGTGTGGAATATAGACACTTTTTTCTCCCTTCCTGAGATGTTTAATATAGTATTTGCTTTATAGCTTGCTAGCTTGTGTAAATCATTTGATCTCCATGGACTGTAAAGTGGGTATAATCATGTCTTCTTTCCCTTTACTTTTTACTTCTAACAAATCCCATTCTTTATCTCATCTAAAATCTTTCACTCAATGATGTTACTTCTAGTTTTAATACCTATAACTTGTTGAAATAAAATGATGACTTCAGCTTTGCAAAAGATCATTTATTTAACTGACTTTAGTGAAAAGAAAGCCCTATTAAATTCTGCACTGTCATAGGTCTGGTAGTGACAAACTTGGGTCTTTCAAAGGCTCTGGTTTGAAGAATAATTCTAGTGACATTTCTTTCTAGGTTATATTGCAATTTTTTCTTCTTTATTGGCCATTTCATTCTTTAATAACCAAGGAAGTTGATATTATCACTTCCATCTATCAGCTGAGATTAATGATACTCAGGGAGAATAAATGATTGTTCCAACATCACCAAGTGGCAAGAAGCAATCAGTACTGAGAGCAAGGTCTTCTAACACCAGGTCCAGTACTCTTTCCACTACAGACATGATTACATTCACCATGTCTTGGAGCTGTTCAGTGCTTTATCTTAACATAGAGTCAAAAAATATATTAAGTGCTTGCTATAAGATGAGCTCTCTGATAAATGCTAGATAACTCCCAATCCCTCCCCTGAAGAAGCTAACAATTGAGTAGTAAAGATAAGATTTCTGCAGAAATAGCCCCAGTACAAAACAGAATATAAATAGCTTATGGGTTAGAAAGTTCTTAGATTGTCTGGCTAAAGAGTTTGGAATTTATTGGTAGGTCATGAGGAGCCACTGACAATTTGTTGAGTGTCCTGTATCCACTGAGCTCTTACAAAAATGGGACGAGTTTAGAGCAAGGATTTACACTAAAGGAAAATGAAGGAGGACAAGCAGGAGGCAGTGACCTATTCAAGTCATAATGAGTAAGAGGGCAGAACTGAAACTTCCAAGAGGTCAAAAACATCCTCCACCATGCCCTTCCCTCAGTTTCTGTTGTGCAGATGAGTGAAAGTTGGCCGGGCAGGAAGACAGGAGCTAGCGGGCTACAGGGGCTAGCTGAACTTTGGTCTTCCTCTCTGTACCATTGTGCACACACCTGCTGGCATATTGAGCCTATTTCATTCATGTCACTTTTCTTCCTGGCTCTTTGAGAGTGGACTAAACCATGCCACTTGCTTTGGACAACACGTTGTTAGCAGACCTGACACAAATTTTATCTTCAAAAGGCCTTGAACTTTGGGGTTTGCTCTTCTGTGCCTGTGTCATCACCAGAAGAGCATGCCCAGGCTATTAGCTCACAGTAAGAGGGCACTGCAAAGTTGCATAGCAGAGAAAGTGGGTAGGGGGCAGGGGGAAAAGTGCAATTTTCCAGCATCCATCTATCTTCATGCCCAACCTTCATACCATACCATACTGTCTCTCTGTAGCACCTACACTGTATCCTGCTCATTTTATTGAGAGCTACCACATGTGAATTGACCAAACTCTTGATCCTAGTTGTATCCCTCCTTCAAGCACAGCTTAAGTATCATATTTTCCAGAAGGTAGTAAACACTTCTAAATCCTACTAATGGTGCTTTTCTCTGGGTTCCCAGCACAAGTGTATATTGGCACCTTTTAAAATATACTATATCTTGATAAATGCCTTATTTGAATATCTCCTTCAAGCAAACATGTAGCAGACAGAGAGTCTAGGGAAGAGGCAGAGAGAGCATGTGAAAGCCCCAAGTAGCCACGAACTCCTAGGGTGGAAGGGGTCTCCACCCCCAGACACTTAGAGCCTCTTCAAAGTTGGTTCCTTAAGAACTCCAGTAAAAGGCCTTATGCAAGCAGGAAGCAAAGAGCTAAGGCCTCTAAACCTTATATACAGGGGCAGAGAATAGGAAATGAAATTGGGAATAGATATTTGGTGTAACAGCAAACTTGAATTTATGGACAATCAGAACACTGTGTCATTGTCAAAAATATTAATACATAACAGTCTTCTGTGCTGGTCACTTATTTTGTGCCTTCCAAGTAGACGTTTTAACTCCCACTTAACAGAAGAGAAAACTGAGACTCAGAAAAGAGAAGTAATGTCCACAAGATCAACCAGCTAGAAGCAGAAGAAATAGCATTGAAATCCAGACCTGCTTAACTCAGGGCCCAGTGCCTTTCTGCTGTGCCATCTCCAATGTCTGTTGTCATTGCTGTTACCAGCTGTAAAACTCTCTCCG
Source organism: Theropithecus gelada (assembly GCF_003255815.1). Taxonomy (NCBI): domain Eukaryota; kingdom Metazoa; phylum Chordata; class Mammalia; order Primates; family Cercopithecidae; genus Theropithecus; species Theropithecus gelada. Next base: position 13,772,253 of record NC_037672.1, on the reverse strand, counting down.
CAATGTAGGCCATGCTGTTCCCCATGGGACCACACCAGTAGTTAGGGCTTATGATAGGAAGGCAATTACAAAGTGTCTTCAGAGAACCTGTCTGCAATCCCGTGGGCAGACAATCATACCTGGTTCCTTGAGTCCCACTGTCGACCTGCCCCACATGTCCCAGCAGGCCACAGCATTGGCTGGTAGAGCACATAGGCACTTACTAGGGAGGAAGGAGCTGAGATTCTAGTTCTGGCTTGACTCTGTGACCCTAGGCAAGTTACAGACCTGTCTGGGTTTGAGTTCCTTCAACTATAAAATGAGGGAGTTGGACCACACTCAATTCAACAGACAACTATTTGGCACGTACTAGAGCTAGTGAGTGAATCAGGGTGAAGAGAGCCATGGTGGGGGGTGGTCAGTCTTTGCTTCCAAGTAGCATATGGCCCACTGGGGACAAGAACACATGCCCAGTTCTCCTAACACAACTCAAGCTGTAGTGACAGCTTTGACAGAGATGTAGCCATACTGTGGGACATCAAGGAAAGAGATACCTGTAGGGAGGTTTGGGAGGGGAAGTTTGCACCAGGAAATTAACAGGCAAAGAAGGCCTCAAGGATGAGTGAAATTTCAAAGACAGACAAGGGTCTCATTTCATCCAAGTATCCCCAGAGTGTAGACACACACACACACACACACACACACACACACATCTTCCCTGTTTTATAATTTTTTTACTATGTATAGAATAAGAAATATGTTCAGACAAGAAAAAATGAGACCATGTAAGCTGAATAGTGTCTTTTGCCCTTTTATATGAAAATGGAACTCATGGCAACATGAAAGAGGGACATAATATGGTATATTAGTCTATCCATTCTCAAAATATAAAAATAATCTCCTTTCTTCCAAATGTAGCCTTTCTTTTCCCTGCAAATAATGATGATGATATTAATCGTAATATTAATAATACCACTCATTAACATATCATCATATACCAGGTAGTGTACAAAGTATCTCACACATTTTATCCTTCTTTAACCTCACCACTACTTTGTGAGGTGGTGTCTCCATTTTACAGAAGAGTTTTAGAAAGTTGACAAAAACTACTCAATTAGGAACTCAGGTTTGACCAACTGAAAGTCAAGTACTTAACTAGCCTCCAAGGAAGTCAGAAAGTGGTTCTAGAGGTCTTCACACAGGACAAAGAACAAGACTTCTAAATGTCATAGGATCCTTCCATGAGTTTAAAGGGCTTCTAATGATGTATCTTTGTGTATAGGGGATGTAATGGAGACAAAAATAGGGCCATCTCAGCCAGCTGTTGGCTGTTGCGGTCCTGAGCTGACCTATCTGACAGCCTTGAATGCCCTAAGTTGCAACAGGCACCCTGGTCAATGACCCCTGTTGTGTTCCCAGCCAACAGCCCATATCAACTGCCAGCCATGTGCATGAGCCATCTTGGGGCCATAGCTCAGGAAAACCTTTAAGTCAGCTCAATGGCCAACCAACTACAACCACATGACAGACCCAACAGAAGAACCTACCAGTAGAGCCCAGTCAACCCCTAGGACAAAAATAAATTGTTTTGTTTTGGGTAGTTTTGTTACATAGCAATAGATAATCATAGTAGTACATTGAGTTGGGTTGAATTTCGGGCCTAACATAATTTTTCAAATTTTTTTTTCCAGGAAATGGATTTTTGGCTTTCAAATTCAAATTCTTAGGTGGGAAAGGTTGTTTTTGATTATTACATAATGGGTTGCCTCCATTAGATGTTGGCAGTGAGTATGTTTTCTGCATCTATATTGGCAAGAGACTCTGTGCAGACAGACATTTCAATAGATTAAGGTTTGGCAAAGCCATTAGTATATTTTAAAAGGGGGAAAACATGGTGTCTGGTGCCAAAGGGCTTTTAAAGATTCCTGGAAAACAATGTAAAAGTATTTAGAAATATCGAGAGTAGATTAGGTTATAGAGTAAAGTGCAATGTGGTGTTTTAACAGGCAAATCATGTTGGCCATTTCTAATTTTCTCATGTGATAACATTGTGGGCCAGTAGAGTAAAAGGAAGTAGGCTTGCATTCCTGAACCAATTGGTATTTGGTCATGCTATATTATTATTTAACACCCATGGATTATGCAGCCTAGTGTCTTAGCTTCAGTTTGTATAGAGATCCTTTATTAAGTTTCTATTTTTTTCTGTTTATTTGTTTTTTCAGATTCTAATATTTTGCTAGCTTCATGAAGGAATGTCAAGGTTTAGGTTTTAATGATCTGGAATATTCTAAAAGGTATTTGGTTGATTTGTCTTCATTGGCTTGATAGAATTCTCTTTTGAAATACTCTTGACCTAAAACGTGTGTGTGTGTGTGTGTGTGTGTGTGTGTGTGTGTTTTGAGAAAGTAGGCATAAAAGAGAAGTCAATGATGATGCTAGAATTCTGGCTTGCATATTTGTTTGGATAGTGTTGCCATTGCCTGAAATAGGGAGCTCTGAAAGAAGGCTAGGCTTAGGTGGAAATTTCATGGATTTGATTTAAAAGAAATGTTGACTTTCAGATTTTGCCTGAGGAGGAACCTCAGGGTAGCAATGTACTTATTAGGGAGAAGATGACTAGGAAATTTGTGCAGAAGCTGTGTTTAAATGTTGTTTTAGTTTGCTAGGGCTGCTACAACAAAAAACCACAAACTGAGTTGCCTGAACAATAGAAATGGGTTATCTCACGGTTCTGGAGGCCAGAAGTCCAAAATCAAGCTGTTGGCAGGATTGATTCCATCTGAGAGAAGGATCTGTTCTCAGCCTCTTTCCTAACATCTGATAGTTCCTTGGCTTGTGGTGGCATAAACCCAGTCTTCACATGGCATTCTCCCCATGTTTCTGGGGAAGCCCATCATATGAGCCCATTCTAATCGCTTCATTTTAACTTCATTACCTCTGTAAAGCCTGTGTTTCCAAATGAGCTCATATCTGAGAAATTGGGGTTAGAACTTCAACATATGAATATTAGGGGGAAACAATTCAAACCATAACAAATATCAAACATACTCTCTCAATTTAGATTTTATGTTTATTTTGGGGTAGCTTCTGGGGTGGGGCTAACGAAGATTATTTGGGGGATATGTGCCCCACCCACCAGACACTCATTGTTGCTACCACAAATTTGCTGCTGTGTATTGAGGTGACTTCAAGATATTCAAAAGCATATGTTATGCTAAATGAAAGAAACCAAGCATAGGAGACCACATATTGTATAGTTCGATTTCTATGAAATATTTGGAATAGGCAAATCCATGGAGACAGATTCACGGTTGTTTAAGGCTGGGGTTGGGGCTGGGATGTGGAGCACAGCTAATGGATATGAGATTTCTTTTGGGGGTGATAAAACGTTCTAAAATTAAATTGTGGTAATCAACATATAACTGTGGATATATTAAAAACTACTGAATTGTAACTTAAATTGGGTGAGTTGTATGATGTGTGAATTATATCTCAGAGTTGTTAGACATTGTCAGCAGGTGGATGTGGGAATATTTGACTAGATGAATTTTAATGTTCATTTCAGCCATGAGATTCTAAGATCCTACATTCCTTTATTGTTCTGAGTCTCAGTTTTATCATTTGTAGAATGAGGAGACTGGAGTCTATGTAATAGATGATTCCATTTATAATTGAGCTGAAAAGCATCACCTGACATCCTTATTTTACCTACAGAGCAGACTAGTTTAGAACATGGACTTTGGAAGCAGCATACCTGGATTTGAATCAAGTTCTTTCATCTGCTGGCCCTGCAATTTTAGGCAAATTATCATACTTCTCCCAAGCTTAATCTCCAAAATGGAATATGGAAGGGGATAATACAAATACTACCTGCTTCACAGTGCTGTTGGGAGGATTTAATGTGATAATATTCGAAAGGGCTTAGGAAACACTTGGCACATGGCAAGTCACTACAGGAAGGTAGCTATTAATTTCCTATGGCCAAGACTAATGGCTCTACTTCATTAGTGGACCAGATAATTCTTTTTCAACAGGAAGCAGACCATTGTGTTGTCCTTTCTCATTTTATGTTCTATCATTTATGTATCCCATGCAATTTTTAATTATTAATTCAGCAGCATCTGTGTCAGTCCAGAACATGTTTTTCCTCACGCCCCTCCTGCAGTCTGGTAAGATCTTTTTGTTATCAAATAATCAGATTGCTTCTGTTTAGAAGAGGTACCAAATGCCAAATCGGTAATCATTAAAAGCAATCCTGATGGATGTAAATGCATGTAGTTAATATTTATTTAGCACATATTTTGTTCAAAATATTATGCCAAGCACAGAGGGAACTGCAAAGATGAGCAATATAAAGATGTTACTCTCACAAATCCCATGGTTTAATGGGGAAGATGCCCCCATGTATTCATTCAGTGATACATCAGATATTATTAGGGGAATGGAAAGATATGTAGTACAATGCATCTTATTGTGCTCAATAATAGATGTATGAAGTAAGTGCTGAGGACACCTGGAGAAAGGGGTGATTGATTCAATATGGAGAGGACATGCCTGGTGGAGAGGTGAATGAGGCCATTCCCAGCTAAAATCAGGGAATACATTGAATTTCTCATCTTTCAACAAACAGGTCATGCCCATTTATGGCCTGCATTTCCGATTTGGAGACTAGGGCAGGCTTCATGTCTAGGTAGAGCTGCCTCTGGAATGACGAAGTAATATTTGGATATTTAGAGAAGAGACTAGGGAGGGTGATTATATGAAGGGAAGATAAGGTCAGATTATGAAAGGCCTTCATCCTAAAACATTGAGACAATAAAAACTCATAAAGGGGAATGACAAACCCAAAATTATACATCAATGTGGCTGTGCACATGCTGGAAATAAAACACACAAGTGGCTTTTTTCCCACTTTTCACTTAGTGTTTTCAACCCAGAATTTTGTGTGCATTGATCAGGAAATTGCTCTTTTTTCCTAACAGGTAAGTATTTGAGCAACAAGGCAGCCTGCAGTTTCAACATCAAGCTCGCTGCTGACTCATTTGTCTCTCAGCACCTAAGCTTTTCATTGTCAGTAACATTAATTATATCTATCGTTCACTCTAAAATGACCTTTATTTTTTCCCCCCTTATAACATTCTCTCCACATGGGCTCATGTTTGGGAGGCTGGAGACTAGTGATGTCAGCCCTGAGTTTTCATCATGTGGCAATCAGAACTCTAGAAGCACAGGTCAGACTTTCAGGCTCTTCTTTTGCTCTGCCTCCGGCATTACGTGCCTGAACTGAATTGGCAAACCATTCTCTGCTACCAGGATGCAGAAAATCAGGTTCCTAATTTGCCAAACAATTCTTCATTTCAAAAGGTTAGGGAAAGATTTGCAGAAGAGAGTTGGAAGGAACAAACATTTATTAAAACATCGGTAAATGAACGTGGACAGTGGGCTCCAAAGACCCATATTTGAATCCCAAATCTGCCACTTATTTTCTGGGTAACTTTAAGCAAATTGCTTCCCTACTCTGAGGCTCTGTTTCCCCCTCCTCTAGAGAATGAGGATGGTATTATTTATCCTGCAGGCTTGCTGTGTGGCTTGAATGAAGTTCTCACTGTAAAGCATGTGATCCAGACTGGGGCACAAGGTTGACTCCTTGCTTGGCTCGGGAGAAATGACAGCTGTGGTGAGCTTTCGCCTTCTGCAGGCTTTAGGAAACCAGTGTGTAATGGGAAAATAGAGTAAAAACGACTGTTATGGTTTGGCTGTGTCCCACCCAGATCTCAACTTGAATTGTATCTCCCAGAATTCCCACATATTGTGGGAGGGACACTCAGGGAGGTAATTGAATCATGGGGGCCGGTGTTTCCTGTGTTGGTCTTTCCTGCGCTATTCTCATGGTGGTGAATAAGTCTCACAAGATCTGATGGGTTTATCAAGGGTTTCTGTTTTTGCTTCTTCCTCATTTGTCTCTTGCCTCTGCCATGTTAGAAGTGCCTTTCGCCTCCCACCATGACTTTGAGGCCTCCCCAGCCACGTGGAACTGCAAGTCCACTTAAACTTCTTTTTGTTCCCAGTTTCAGGTATGTGTTTATCAGCAGCGTGAAAAATGAACTAATACAACTACCCTTGAAAATCCCTTAAACCAAATGATTGCATCTATGGTTTTATGCACATGAAAATAAGGTTGCTTCTGGTTAGCGGCCAAAGTGAACAAAATCCAAGTAAACAAAATATATGTTTTAGAATTAAGATCATATTCATCATAGAACTTATTCACCATATTAGATATACATGGGAACCAAGAACCACTGGGACATGGGAATAAGAAAGTCCAGGGTTGACCTCATGGGTGTGCATTCTGTGACACTGTAAAGGGCCTCACACTCAGAAGAATCCTGTGCTTGGCCCAATGCTCTGCTATCACCATCTTGAAATTCTTAATTTTTGAACAGGGAGGCTCTCAATTTTACTTTTCTCTGGTCCCTACAAATTATGTAGTCAGCTCTTGTCATATATTTAAATTATTATTTCTCTCTTACCCTCATTCCTATCCCCATTTGGTATAGTTGAATTCACAGAAAGGCTTATATGATATGTTGTATAGCTAACTGGCTGTGGTACACAGTATCTTAGTATATTTCAAGCATACCCTAGGAGACTGGTATAATTGTCCCAATTGGAAGGATGTGTAATTTACTCAAGGTCACATGATGAGTAAGGCAATTGGTATGCCTGTCTACTCTTTCTATTATGCCACAATGAATGAGAAAAAAATAAAAGGAAATTTCAGTGCAAAAGTAATAGTTATAGGAGTACGTTTGAACTAAACTGAGGAAGAGGGGCATGCTGGCACCAGCAACACATAATTTATTTATGTAAACTTCCTTCAGATGTGTGCTTGCTTCCTGGCATGAAATCTGCAGGGTTTTGCTTGTCATTGTATTCCCAGTCCCTGGCATAATGGTTGGCATGTAGAAGATCCTCAATAAATACTTGTGGAATGAAGAATATTCCTGCCAGGTTCTTCTTCATTCTGCCTTAATAATTTGGTCTTCCTTCTTGCATATTCATATGTTTGCTCCTTTTATTTGAATCCCCATCTGTTTGATAGAAGAATGTTCTTTAGCAAGCATGATGATTAATGATATCAGGCAAAAAGCCCTAAGATCTTAACTGATGAACAAACACAAACTTTGCTAATGACACTTTTTGTATAAGACATTGCTGGTTTATTATGTATTTCAAGCTATAGGAGAATTGTAGTTACCACTTGAATTCTCTGCTACCTGGAGTGCCTTGAAAAAGGTCTTAGGAGAAAGAACTCCTCTTCCAAGTTGCAATTTTAAATTAGGAGTGATCTCCCTGCCACACCTGAGAATGAATTAGCATACTCTCTCTGTGTCATTATCCATTCATCCTTACTCTGTCCCCATAGTCAATGTGTCATGAGGGGCTTTTGATTTTTTCCTCCTAAATTGCTCAACATCACCCCTCCTCTCCATGACCCATTATTTCTCCATCTTGGAACTCACATTTCTTCTCTCTGGACTAATCCAACGACCTTTCAGCAGGTCCCTCTGCCTCCTTCTAGTGTAGTCATTGCACAGAAGCCAGAGAAGTCTTTCCAATATAAGACCTTAAACTCAGCACCCTCTGATTACAAGGTCCCCAGTCTCTCACTGCCAGCAGCGTAAGCTCATACCTGTTGGCCCAGCATTGCAGAACCCTCACCACCCTGTTCTCAACTACCATTCTAGTTTATTCCTTTGCATAAACCCATTCATGGCATAACCCAGGCTTGCAGTATGGTTCTCTGAGAAGCAGACTCAAGTACAGAGTTTAGTGTTCAGGTAAGATCAACACCCGTGAGAGGAAGGATGGAGGGAAGGGTTCAACTATGGTAATGCAGTACCAGTGGTGGCCTCTGCCTACCCCAGTGGGAGCTCTGGAGAAAAATTGCTGCTAAGATTGTCCCTCAGTGGACCCAAATGTCTGAGCAATGGTGGGGAGGGGGCTGCTTCTGGGATGGTGTGACCTTGGGTAAGATGGCTCTCTGCAGCCCAGGCCACCCCTAAGGAGCTGACCACTGGAGATGTTTCTCTGCAAATGCTTCCAGCATCTGGGAAAACAAAATTTTTCCCTCTCAGAAGGAGGATCCAGGAAGCGTATCTCCACGTTTACTTCATCTAATCTCTTTTTTATGCAAAGAACTTTTCCTCTTTTTCTGTGGCTTCATGCCTTTGTACCCGCCTTTTCTTCTGTCTGAAATGCCCCTTGCCTGCCTCTTTCTCCCTTTGATCTGAATACTATTTTTTTTTTTTTTTTTGAGCCGGAGGTTCGTTCTTGTTGCCCAGACTGGAGTGCAATGGCGCGATCTTGGCTCACTGCAACTTGCAACCTCCACCCCCCGGGTTCAAGCGATTCTCCTGCTTCAGCCTCCTGTGTAGCTGGGATTACAGGCATGCCCCACCATGCCAGGCTAATTTTGTGTTATTATCTTTTTTTTTTTTTTTTGAGACCGAATTTCACTCCTATTGCCCAGGCTGGAGTGCAGTGGTGTGATCTCGGCTCACCGCAACCTCTGTTTCCCGGGTTCAAGTGATTCTCCTGCCTCAGCCTTCCTGAGTAGCTGGGACATGCGCCACTATGCCTGGCTAATTTTGTATTTTTAGTAGAGACGGGGTTTCTCCATGTTGGTCAGGCTGGTCTCGAACTCCCGACCTCAGGTGATCCACCCGTCTTGGTCTCCCAAAGTGTTGGGATTACAGGCGTGAGCCACCACACCTGGCCTGATCTGCATACTTTTAGTTTTCCTTTGTGACTGATGTCAAGTGCTAAGTCTTCTTAAAGCCTCCTGTCACTCACCCAGGCAGAGTTAGTTGCTATTTAATATTTTCAGTCAATGTACATTGCATATATGCATGCATCATAAGCTCTGGACTAGACACTAAAAACAGAGGAGGCGCAATCCATGCCCTTATGACCTCCTAAAGATATGTGCCCAATTTTTTGTGCTGTGGCAATGTTCAGTGCTTTCTTTTATTTTAGCATCTGCTACATTGCTTCTTTATTCATCCACTCAGTTATTCACTTGTTCATTCACTGAGAATTAATCAAGCACTTGCCTTCTATGTACCCAGTGTTTCAGTAAGCCCTAGGATACAATGATGCATAGTCAGGTTTGCTGAAGGATAAATATTAATCAATGGATCATATGAAGCCTGCACAATTCTAACTTGGACAAAGGGTATGAAGTTCATGGAGCCAGGAAGTTTTACAATAGCGCGTTTAGCCTAGCGAGGGAGGTCAGGGGAAGTGGCTGGTAGAAGTGATTATTACAATATAATTTGGTGAAGGGAGAGGAGAAGAAGCCTTTCAGGTAGAGATTGCAGAATGGAGAGTGAAAAGAGAATTTAAAGATGAGAATGAAGTTGGATGAGGCTGGAGTTCACGGAGTGAAGAGAATAGTAGAGAACAATGAGTCGTGATTGCAAATGCTCATGGGAATGTTTATGGCTTGGCATTTATGCTCAGAGCCGTAGGAAGTCATCGAAAGGTTTTAAGCAAGAGGTCGAAATGATCAGATTAGAGAGCTGAAAATATGCTCTGACTTCAGTGTGGAGAATAGATTGGAGGATGGCAGAGACGCCATGTGGGAGGCAGGGCTGTTAACTAATGAACTGAGGGGTAGCTTGAACTAAGGTGGGGGATGGACAGTGGGAGATAGATCTAGAGCAATTTAGGGGAAAATGAAAAACAAACCTGGCAATCTTTGGTGATTGGTTTGTGTGTCATTAGGGATGATGGAAAGGGAAGTGTCAAAGATGACTTTACATTCCCATTGATCTCTAGCCCTTTTGGATTCTAAATCTGATGAAAATTATAAACCTCTTTCTGGAGACACGCGCGCGTGCACACACACACACACACACAGACACACACACAGCATTTTGAATGTCATTTCAGAAGGACATATAGAACTTGTAAAGCTCATGTATGAGCGCCAGATGGGAAAGTAAACCAAATCTTATTCCTCACTGTACCTCTCGATTCTATTCTAGAAAACTGTGGAATCTGGCATGCAGTACATGTTCGTTGAAGTAATGAGTAAAGGTGAGAGGAGATGGAGGGCACTGAGACAGCTCTAGTGGTTAATTTTCTGCCCTTTCAACTGCAAAATGGATATAGGAGTCTTAATAGAAGAGCTATAACTTGCATGTCTATGAACCAACTGCTCATTAACTTGCAAGGCAGCATTAGGTGGGAAAGTCCACAAATGGACTCATGAGCCTCCAGGTGGTGAAGAGGAATAAATTTCAAAGTATTTAGGTTCCAAAGACCCAAGATTTGTCTGCAGCAGATGTCTCTTCGTAATGCTAAGTACTTTGGACTAAAGAATAAAACTGTCTGCCTTTTTTTTTTATGTAGGGGGGTGCATCATTTAGAGATGAAGACAGTTTGCCTATGGCTGAATGGGTAAGTTAGGTGAATGCTACCGTGTGGAAGAAGCAAAAATGATAATTGTGTTCATAGACAGAGATTTAGAACAGAATCATGCCTTTGCAGATAAGACATTTCAGGAGGCCAGTGAAGATAAGAGGAAGAAAAAAATGCATTGAAGGAAGTTTTAGGAAAGATTCAGTTTGCACTTATTAACCCTAGGCTGGGTTGGGTTTTTCTCTTTGTGTTTTGAACAGCTGCATTTTAGAGGGAATTGCCATCTGAACCACAGACTCTCTGAAGGGCCTTAGCGATCACCTGGTTCAGTCTCCACCCCAGAGCAGGAATTCCCCTATAAGACTCTCAGCAGATGGTTTGTGGTTCCTCCTGAAGCCGTGCTAATGAGACTCTATTGAACAACTCTGATGTAAAGTCCTGTCCTGATTGTTTAGTCTACACCAGGAATGGCAAATAGATTCAATTTGCATGACAATTCTAATTACTCGATAGTGCTTAAGGATTCTGGGACTGAGTCTCCATTTTTTTTCAAAAAGACAATAACTGTGGTAACGTGGAAGCTAAAACTGTTCTATATTTGCCATTCCTGGGCTGGTTCTTTCAGTCAATGAATTCAACTTACATTTATTGAGCATCTGCTATCAGCCAGTAGTGTGGTCTTAGAGGGTTGAGATGTAAATCTAATGGCTATTTCTCAGTTCACATTTTACCTGTCCTGTCTGCTACATCAGATACAGTTGTTCACTTTTTCCTTTTTTTTTTTTTTTTTTTTTTGAGACGGAGTCTCGCTCTGTCATCCAGGCTAGAGTGCAGTGGCACAATCTCGGCTCATTGCAAACTCTGCCTCCTGGATTTAAGCAATTCTCCTGCCTCAGCCTTCCGAGTAGTTGGGACTACAGGCATGTGCCATCACACCTGGCTAATTTTTTATATTTTTAGTAGAGACAGGGTTTCACCATGTTAGTCAGGATGGTCTCTATCTCCTGACCTTGTGATCCGCTGGCCTCAGCCTCCCAAAGTGCTGGGATTACAGGCGTGAACCACTGTGCCTGACCCACTCTTTCCTTCTTAAAATATCTTCCTACCCCACAACCCCACCATCCAGCCCCATGACAATCCCCATGCTTTTGGTTTCTCTGAAACCACATTCTCTCACAGGCCAGTAATAATCTCACAGGCTAGTAATAATCTCACAGGCTAGTCCTACTCAATTTTCTCTTCTTCTCTGTCTTAAAATGTCGGCTGACCATAAGTATGACCCTCAAATCTCCTTTTCTTCTCTGTCTCACTTTCTGTCCAGGTACCTCTAGTACCTCCACTCCCTTATCTTCAAATACCATCTATATGCTAATGATATTCAACTTTTTGTCTCTAGCCATAGAGTGAAACCTATATAACCATCTGCTAGGTGACATCTCCACTTAGAGATCTAAAATGCATCTCAAACATAACACATTCAAAAGAGAACCCTTGATTTCCATATTTCCTCTATCTACCCCCAAAATCAGACCTCGCTCATCTGCCCATCTTCCCCATCTTGGTAAATACACTACTGTGTATTCAGTGGCACTTGCAAACCAGTCAGAATTTCTCTCTTCTTATCACCCCTTCTCTAAGCCATGAGCTATTTCTGCCAATTCTATCTCCAAAACTTCTTTCTAATCTGTCCAAGTCACTCTACGCCTTGGCCATCCTGATCATTCTTGCCTGGAATATGTCAATAAACCCCTGTGTGTTCTTCCTGCTTGCATTGTGGCTTCCCGGCGGTCCACTGCCCACACAATAAGAAGATAGTCTTATTTCTCCACATCCTCTCCAGCACCTGTTGTTTCCTGATTTTTTAATGATTGCTATTCTAACTGGTATGAGATGGTATCTCATTGTGGTTTTGATTTGCATTTCTCTGATGGCCATCAGTGACAGACTGGATTAAGAAAATGTGGCACATATACACCATGGAATACTATGCAGCCATAAAAAAGGATGAGTTTGTATCCTTTGTAGGGACATGGATGCAGCTGGAAACTATCATTCTCAGCAAACTGTCGCAAGAACAGAAAACCAAATACCGCATGTTCTCACTCATAGGTGGGAATTGAACAATGAGATCACTTGGACACAGGAAGGGGATCATCACACACCGGGGCCTATTGTGGCGAGGGGGGCAGGGATAGCATTAGGAGATATACCTAATGTAAATGACGAGTTAATGGGTGCAGCACACCAACGTGGCACATGTATACATATGTAACAAACCTGCATGTTGTGCACATGTACCCTAGAACTTAAAGTATAATAATAATAAAAAAAGAAGATAGTCTTTACAAATGATTGCTAATGAGATCATGGAAATTGGCTGTTTAGAATGCTCCAAAGGCTTCCCTGTGAAGAAAATTCAAACGTGGACAGGGTGTACCTCAGCATTTTCCTCCCTTACCGATCTCACTGCTCTTGCTTCCTTCAAACACCCCCTGACTTTTTATTGCTCCATGCATCTTCCCTCTTTGGGGATTTCACAGTTTTTTGTTTCTCTGCCTAGAATATTCTTTTCTCTGGTTTCCCTATGGCTGGCTCCTTCTTGTCTTCTAGGTCTTAGCTTAAATTCCACCTTTTGGAATATCTCTATCTTCTGTCATCTGGATGACTGTAATCATCCTTGTTTCCCACTCCTCCACACTGCTCAGCAGGTTCAGCAGGATCCGCTCACTGTAGCATGGTACAACCTCTGCCCAGCCCTCCAATCTCAACTTCACTGGACTGTGCCTCACATGTTCGGTTCGCCTCACATAGACGAGCTCTTCCTTTAGCTGTATTGTAGAATGCCTCTGAGCCTTTTCCCAGGCTGTTCCTTCTGCCTGAAATTGTCTTCCATCTTTTCTTCTGGCTGACTGCTACTCTTCATCTAAGATGCAATTTACCAGGTGTCACCTTCCCTGGAAATGCTTTACTGACCTCTCTCCTTTCCCGAAGTTCGCCCACTGCTTTCTGTGCTTGGTTCCTGAAGTTCTTGGGAACTGTTTAGTTACATTGTTGTCTGTTTTCTATTCTCTCTCCTGTATGGCCTTCTTGGGAAGAGAGTCTCTGTACGTCTGAGCTTGTATTTATCCACAGCACTGAGCCTAGACCTTTACAATATAATAAATGCCCCATAAAGATTGACTGGCAGGATTCCTGGAAGATGGCAGGAAGCTGTCTGTTGTGCTGTGATGGATTATAGTCAGTGTTTTACTCAGCTCCAGAATTTGTGAGCTCTGAGTGAAGGCTGACCTCTGGGAACAGAGTGAATAACGTGCTTTGTGGAGGATCAGGGTGAGAGTGCTCAGTGCTGTCCTGAGCACTGAGTTTTGCATCCTGCAGGAGCCCATGTAGGCCTAGGAAAGGACGGAGCATCAGTGGTAGAGGAAGAGTTGGAAGGACAGGAAAGTCTTGAGTCCCCCAGGAATTATTGTTGTGTTCAGCCCTGGTATGGCAGTCTCCTTTTCTGTAGCCTGCCTCTAACATGCAGTGGACTCTAACTGGCCATATTTCCATTTAGTGACCCTGCCCACCTCGCCATACCTGGTTGAGACAGGACTAGGCATCCAACCTCACCTGGGCAATGAAATTCTCCCTCTCCTAGAATTTAATAATTAAATCAGAAAGATACAAAGGCTGGAAGGTGGTGGAAGGTAGTATGCTAATGGTAGCATACTAGAAATGGGGGCTGAAAACTCTTGCTTTTGGAATATTCCCATTTCCTTTCCCTTTCTGAATCAAATCTTCTTGATTCTATGAGATATCCCAGTAGCCCAACACACATATAGGGAGGGAGGAGGGAATTAGGATGGGAGTGACTCAGATGCCTTCTGGGAAAAGGAGTAGACCAGTTTTCCAGGAGTGAAGGGTGCAGTGAGAAAAGAGCCAGGAGTGGATCTCAGGCCTCCCATTTCAAGTCGAGCAAGTGTCTTCACCCTGTAATAAAATCAAGGACTCAGAAAATCAGAGCCGGAAAGGATCTTACTCATGAGGAAACAATGGCCCAGAAAGGGGACATGACTTGCTGAGGATCCTGCAGTCAGTGATTGGGTCTGGAACCCAGGACTCTCATCTCAGTTCTCTTTCTACCATGTCCCCAGCTCATCTGAGCTCAGCTCCTCTGTCCAGATGGGTCTATTATGCTCCCATTCTCTGTCCTAGTTGGTGGCTCTGGGTGATTTCCTGTCAGGTCCAGTTGCCTGGGGTTAACTCCAGCTGTGCATTTACTTGGGGAGGGTGTTTACTGAGAGCATCTGCCTACATAAGGACCCAGGTGGCTCATCCCTTAGGATTGTGGGATTGAGAGCCACAATGCGATAATCACATGGAAGGACACCGGTATGGAGGAACACCAGTCATAATAGCATGATGTGATGTGAGCGTGGGGGTGGGACTCTCAGGCTGCCCCACCCACACGCACCCTGCCAGCCATGCAGCATTCTAGCAGGGCTGCATTCCTGGCCTCAGATGTAACACTTGTTATATTGCTTCCAAATTTGGTTGGATGCAGTAATTGCACTCTTCTTTCCAGTCGACTCAGTCTCCCCAAGGTAGGAGGATGTCTGCTCTCTCTGCACCAAGCAGGATCTTAGGGTGACTAAAGATGGTCAGTGCTCCTGCATTACTTATATAGTTTGTCTGAGGACATAGCCCTAAAGTATGATCTGAAGTTTGCTAGAATCAGAATCCCTTAGTGTGACATTGGTAAAAATGCCAACTATAGGGCCTCTTGCAAGACCTACTGAATCATAATCTCTATATTATTAATAGACTTTTCGGATGGTGAAGGCTGCTGGTGCAATGAGTTCATTGAGGTTGGAAAAAGTGATGGGTTTAGGCTGGAGAGATGATGGTTTTCTGTTCCTGCCACAACACTTCCTAGCTGGGTGATTTGGGACCTGTCACCCACTCTTTGAGCATCCCTTGAAGGAAAGGAATGTGTCCTATATTTATCACTTTTCAATGGCTAGAACACAACTGGTCCTTAACTAGTGTTGAATGAATACATACACGTAGAAGTGAAGATCATAACCCATATTACACCTCTTGAAAGAGATAACTCAAGGAAATCACTTGTGCAAACTCCTACACATTGCAGGTCCTCACCAAGTGCAGTTCTCTCCCATTCCCCTTGGGTCAGTGGCTTGTGGTCTGCAGGTAACTTGTTCAGGGATACCGTGAAGTGTGGAGGCAATGGCAGGTTCTCAGGGACCTGGCTGAGACCTAGGGTGATAAGTGCTCCTATATTCTCCAAACTCCATTCTTATTCCCTCCCTGTGGTCCTCAGTCCTTTGTCCTGGGAGCCACCAAACCAGTGAAGGTCAACAGAGGCCAATCACAAAGGAGGGGGTTATGGCTGTCCATGTGGTCAATGTGAGGCTTGGGAGGCCACACCCAGCAGATGCTAAGTCTGTGTCCAGAGGCAGAAGAGTCGTGGCTGTGATCAGCAGCTAAGGTTAGGGGGCAACACAGAGGGTTAAGTTGGGGATTTGGGGTACTGCATATGAATAAATGAATCCAGGCATTAGCATTTGTGATACCCTTGGGAAAATTGTATACCCCCAGAGTCAATGATTATTTTTTATCTATGAAAGGGTCATAAAGAACCTCCTATATTCCTTCTCAGTATTTGTCTGAGAAGGAAATGAGTTAAATGAGGATACAATTATTGTTTCTCTCTCTCTCGACTCTATTGTGATGCTTTCTGCTCAAAGTGTGGTCCCAAACCAGCAGTATCAGTGTCACCTGGGAGCCTGTTAGAACTGTAGACTCTCAGGCCCTGCCCCAGACCTAGTGAATCAGAACCTCATTTTGACATGACACCCAAGTGACTTAAAATTCACATTAAAGTTTCAGAAGTGAAGGCTAAACAATTACAAGGAATTTTTCATTCTCTAAGCACTTTTTTTTTTTTTTTCTAGTGAGCACTTCGAAGAAAGGGAATGTCTTGTTTCTCTCTTTTCAGTACCTGGAATATAATTGATTATTCACTAATGTTGAATGAATGAATGAATGAATGAATGAATGAATGAAGGTCTCAACCTGTATTGTCTTGTTTCTCACCCACTTGGAGTTCTTTACCCAATTGATTTCCTGCTGTAATAGCAGGAGATATACACGGGGATTGCAGCTGCCTCACACGCAGCCGATGCCAGCCACAGATGCAGGCATTTAGCGTGTGATTAAGGACAGAGTAATCTACTTAATGTGGGTTGTGGGAGATATTTGGCAAGAACCAAGGGACAGGGGTTGGATTTTACTTTCCAAAGATAATGTCTTTCCCAATTGTTTAAAGCCCTCAGTAACTTGGATCACACCCAGACAGAAATAAGCCTTCTTAAGACAGAATTCTGTAAACAGGACTCTTGCTCACTTTTGCAGCAGAATCTTGACTCTTTAACAGTCTGCTTAGGTTTTTATGTAACATGGCATGGAGGCCTGCCCAGCCGGATCTTTGTGGAGCTAAGCCCAACTGAACTAACCGCCTATAGAGGAGAAATGCTTTTTGTTTACTATATTTTACCATGAGCTAAATTAATTAAAGGATTAATCTATTCCATCACTCAACAAATACTACAGTGCCCGGTTTGAGGTTACTGTAGTGAGTACGTCAGCAGTCCCTGCTTCTACCAAGTAATTGCCAGGTGGTGAGGACGGAATAAGAATCAAGCAATTACAGTGAGGTTTGAGGAAGTGCAGACTGACATGGGAGAGCATGGCAGGCAAACTTAGCCTGCAAGGGTGGAGGTGCTGGAGAGATACTTCCTGCAGGAAGTGGCCTGTAGGCTGATACTTGAAGAATGGTTAGGAGTTAGGCAATTGGGACGGGAGGGAGGAAATGAAGCGGAGGCAAAGAATAGCATGGGCCCAAACCTAAAAACAAGAGAGAGTAAGCTAGAGCAAAGGAAGTGGCTCAGTGCATGTTTTGGGTAGGACTTGTGTGGGGTGTTTATGAATACACGTGTGGGGTGTGGAGCCTGATGAGAGACAAGGCTGAGAAGGTAAGCAGGTGGATCCTCTTATGAAATTTGCATTTTATCCTAAGGCCAATTGAGGAAGTCTTTGAAAGGTCAGGTGTTCGTGGGGTCTGATAGTTTCCAGTTTGCCTCCCTCATGGACCAGTGGGCCCCTTCATCAATATGGTGAAATATGATGATAGGAAAAGATTTGGTTTTGGTCTGTGTGTCTCACACTGCCCTCTTGCCTCTGGTCTATAGCTTCTTGCTTTGCATCCTGTAATGCTAACAATAGAAGAGTCCTAATTTGGCCTTGTACACTTCTTCAAAGAACAGGGTAATACTCTTCTCTTTTTTAACTCTTATTTTAATTTAAGGGGTACATGCACAGGATGTGCAGGTTTGTAACACAGGTAAATGTGTGTCATGGGGGTTTGTTGTACAGGTTATTTCATCACCCAGGTATTAAGCCTAGTATTCACTCATTATTTTCCCTGATCCTGTCTCTCCTCATACCCTCTGCCCTCCAATAGGCCTCAGTGTGCATTATTCCCCTTTATGTGTCTATGTATTCTCATCATTTAGCTCCAACCTGTAAGTGAAAACATGCAGTATTTAGTTTTCTGCTCCTGCGTTGCTTTGCTAAGAATAATGGCCTCTAGCTCCATCCATGTTCCTGCAAAGTACATGATCTCATTCCATTTTTGTGGCTGCATAGTACTCCACGGTACATATGTAGCACATTTTCTTTATCCAGTGTATCATTGATGGGCATTTAGGTGGATTTCATGTCCTTGTTTTTGTAACTAGTGCTGCAGTGAACATACAAGTGCATATGTCTTTGTAATAGAGCAATTTATATTCCTTTGGATACATACCCAGTAGTGGGATTGCTGGGTCGAATGGTAGTTCTGTTTTTAGGTTCTTGAGGAATTGCCACACTGTCTTCCACAATGGTTGAACTAATTTACACTCCCATAACCTATGTAAAAGCATTCCTATTTTTCCGTAACCTTGCCAACTTCTGTTATTTGTTGACTTTTTAATAATAGCCATTCTGACTTATATGTGATGGTATCTCTTTGTGGTTTTGATTTGCGTTGCTCTAATGATCAGTGATGTTGAACTTTTTTTCATATGATTGTTGGCCAAACGTGTATGTTCTTTTGAGAAGTGTCTTTTCATGTCTTTTGCCCACTTTTGAATGAGGTGGGGTTTTTTTTTTTTTTTTTCCTTGTAATTTCCTTATAGATGCTGGGTATTAGACCTTCATCACCTGCATAGTTTGAAAATTGGGATACATACAGAGCAAAATGTTTCTCTGTAGGTTGTCTGTTTACTCTGTTGACAGTTTCTTTTGTTGTGCAGAAGCTCTTTAGTTTAATTAAATCCCATTTGTCAATGTTTGCTTTTGTTGCAATAGCTTTTGCCATCTTCGTCATGAAATCTCTGCCCATGCCAATGTGCTGAATGGTATTGTCTAGATTTTCTTCTAGGGTATTGCCTAGGCTTTGGGTTTTGCATTTAAGTCTTTAATTCATCTTGAGTTGACTTTCATATATGGCGTAAGGAAGGGGTTCAGTTATCCCTGCACCATTTATTAAATAGGGAATCCTTTCCTCATAGCTTGTTTTTGTCAGGTTTGTTGAAGATCAGATAGGTGTAGATGTGTGGTTTTATTTCTGTTTTCTCTATGCTGCTTTATTGGTCTATGTGTCTGTTCTTGTAACAGTACCATACTGTTATGGTTACGGTAGCCCTGTAGTATAGTTTGACGTCGGGTAGCCTGATGTCTTCAGCTTTGAAGAACAGTGTTTCTCTACCAATATGTCAGCAATTCACTTCTCCTGGTGGCTCTGCTTCCAGTCTCTCTATTGTGAGGGCTTCCTCTGTGTGGCTTATTTCCCTGAGTCCCCCAAGCCTTGTGTGGCAAGTGGGGTTCTGCTGCTTGGTGCCCTCGCTGAAAACCACTGCCCTATGGGGTCTCACCAGCAGCATCCCCATGGCCACTCCCCATGGAGGTCAGGCCGTTTCTGTATAATCATTTTATAGCCATTAATGTACTAGCTACATTCATGTATGCTTTCATTACGAGAGCCCTTACTTTGAGCTGTGACTGTTCAAAGATTTTTGAGAGGCCATGTGGTATAGTGGTCAAATCATAGGACTGAGGGTCAGAAGAGCTGGTCTGAACTGTGGCCCCTTTCTGCCCTCATTGTATGCCCTTCTTGAGTCATCAGAATCACAGTTTCAGTTTCCACAGCTGTAAAATGAGGACAACAAGAGCATCTCCCTTGTCTTTCTCAGGGTGGTGGTGAGATCAAACAAGATGGTGCATGGGAAAATGTTTTGAAAAATTCTATAAAAGATTGGGCTTTTCCTTCCACAGGAGGCCTACACGCCGCCACTTGTGCTGCCGCCATGTCCCTAGTGATCCCTGAAAAGTTCCAGCATATTTTGCGAGTACTCAACACCAACATCGATGGGCGGCGGAAAATAGCCTTTGCCATCACTGCCATTAAGGGTGTGGGCTGAAGATATGCTCATGTGGTGTTGAGGAAAGCAGACATTGACCTCACCAAGAGGGCAGGAGAACTCACTGAGGATGGATGAGGTGGAACGTGTGATCACCATTATGAAGAATCCACGCCAGTACAAGATCCCAGACTGGTTCTTGAACAGACAGAAGGATGTAAAGGATGGAAAATATAGCCAGGTCCTAACCAATGGTCTGGACCACAGGCTCCGTGAAGACCTGGAGCGACTGAAGAAGATTCGGGCCCATAGAGGGCTGCGCCACTTCTGGGGCCTTCGTGTCCGAGGCCAGCACACCAAGACCACTGGCCGCCGTGGCCGCACCGTGGGTGTGTCCAAGAAGAAATAAGTCTGTAGGCCTTGTCTGTTAATAAATAGTTTATATACCTAAAAAAAAAAAAAAAAAAAAAAAAGATTGGGCTTTTATGAGCACTGTGGACATCCCGGGTTCAGTTCCTGGCTGCCCATCTCCTTCTGGCGCAGCTGAAGGTAGGATCCAGGAGTTATAGCATTTCTCACCTTTTGCAACTCATCACCTTCCTGTCTGAGGCTTGCAAACTAGGTTTCATTTACCACTGCTCCTGCACTCCATCACTTAATGGGCAACCTAATTGGAAACCATTTGTCCAGATGTAAATGTTCATCTATAATTGTGGAGACCAAAGTAGTCCAAATAATTTTTGGTGACACAATCCACTTTGAAACTCTTTCTGGTGGACCTATGGAGAGCAAACATACCTACCATGCTTCCCTTGTAAGTAATTATCTATTCAGACTTCTTGCTGGCATTTTCTGAAATGTTAATGGAACATTAAATTGCAGTTTATTTCAGAACCCCTGTTTCTGCTAAAAAAGTTTCTCAGGGAAATTTTAAAAATGACAGCTAGACAGATAGATAAATAAAACACAAGAGCAAGCTATTATCTTTACCCAAGTAATTCCCTTCTAAAATGCAAAACACAGACAGGCATGGTGGCTAATGTCTGTTATCCTAGCACTTTAGGAGGCCAAGGCAGGCAGATTACTTGAGCCCAGGAGTTCCAGAACAAGCTGGGCAAGTTGGCGAACCCTGTCTCTACAAAAAATACAAAAATTAGCCAGTCATGGTGGTGAATGCCTGTAGTACCAGTTACTTGGGAGGCTGAGGTGGGAGGATCACCTGAGCCTTGCGGATGTTGAGGTTTGCAGTGAGCCATGATTGTGCCACTGCACTCTAGCCAGGGCAACAAAACAAGAAGCAAGACCATGTGTAAAAAAGGAAGGAAGGAAGGAAGGAGGGAGGGGAAGGGAAGGGAAGGGAAGGGGAGGGGAGGGGAGGGGAGAGGAGGGGAGGGGAGGCGAGGGGAGGGAAGGGAAGGGAAGGGAAGGGAAGGGGAAGGAAGGAAATTATAGCACAAAGGGAGAAATTAAAGTTTTAAAGCATAGTCACAAAAATGGAATTTAGAGATTTTCAAAAACTCATAGTATTTAGTTTTTTCTTCCCAAGATGGAGGCTTGCTCTGTCACCCAGGCTAGAGGGCAGTGGCCTGGCCTGATCTTGGCTCACTGCAATCTCCGCCCTCCAGGTTCAAGCAATTCTCTTGCTCGGCTTCCCAAGTAGCTGGAATTACAGGTGCATGCCACAAAGCCTGGCTGATTTTTGTATTTTTAGTAGAGATGGGGTTTCACTATGTTGGCCAGGCTGGTCTGGAACCCTGACCTTGTGATCCACCTGCCTCAGCCTCCCAAAGTGCTGGGATTATAGGGATGAGCCATCGTGCCCAGCCAACTCATACTATTTCAACTTTGAGAAGCATTCTCCCTATCCCATCTTTGGGTCCATTATACATGCTGAGAATTCCTGTCCTGGAGACAATGGGCCATATTAGAATATCCAGTCATTTCTTTCTGGGTTATCTTTAAGATAGCAGAGAGGATCCTTCAGGAAAGAGGGAGCCTTCACTTCTTGCATCCTCCCCGAAGCCTTCTTGGAGCCTCCTCCCCATGAGAGGCAGGCAGGACTATTTTCTCTTTGCCTCCAAGTGGTACCCATTTCTTTTCCATTATTCTTTACTCATTTATACAGTACTTAGTTTTTTCATCTGTGTCAATGGACCATGAGCTCCCCAAGGACAGGGACTAGGTCTCATTCACTTTGGCGCATCTAATGACTATTTGTAGGTAGAAGGCATGAAACAAATCATCCAAGGTCACCATCTCAAACCCTCATCAGCCCTCACCAGGATGACTGCAACAGCCTCCTAACTGGTTTTTCTGACATTCCTTTGTCCTTCTCTGAACCATGTTCCCCTAGCAGCCAAGGAAGGCTTTAAGGTAAAAATCAGATTAGTCTTTCTGCTGCTTAATATCTTCTGATGCCAACTATTGTCCTCACGATCAGTCCCAACTTCTCAGCATGGCTCAGGGGGCTTTTTGTCATCTTGACCTGGTTTAGCTCTCCAGCCTCATCTCTGTCTACTCTCCCCTCAGCTGAAGTTCCAGCCACCAGCAAACTACCATATTTCCCTAAATACATCCTATCTTCTCACATAATAATAGTAACTGATATTATAGAGCACTTGCTATGCTGTATACTTTATAATGGCTCTGTCTGCATCGTTAGTAAACCTCACACAGCCCTATATCATAGTCATTATTATTATTATTCCCCTTTTACAGCTGAGAAAACTGAGATTTGGTAAAGAAAGGAAACTGCTTCAGGCCAGATAGTTAAAGGCAGCTAAAAGTTATAAACAGGCCTGTGACTGACTCCAGAGTCTGTGATTTTGTCTACCACATTTCATTGAAGAAGAGGTGGTTTTCTTGCTTAAGGAAATTTCATCTAGCTGAGAAGATGTGACTCTACCCAAATAAAGAGAAGTCACTGTATAAGAGTAACTCCAATGCCATGCTGAGAAGTGGGAGCTGAGTTTCTGAGGGACAGTCTGAGAGACGATGATGATCTTCTAGCAGAGAGGTGGTCTAATTCTAGTGTTGGCTGGTTGGGAAAAATAAGAGTGAGTTGAAAGTAAGCAGGGAGAAGGGGGAAGTCTGGACCACCCAGTAAGGATGCATTTGCAAGAGTTCTGACATGAGACAAAAGTGGAGGCTGTGCAATTGCAAAGAAAAGGACTGGTCCCACAGGCATTTAAAAACCACCTTGGGCTATAATTTTCTCTTTAATGAACTGCTGATCCTGCTGTTATTCATGTCTGAGGACCTCAGAGGCATTTTAGAGACACCCCCTGGTGGCCATTTGCCACTGCGTGTGGCACTTAAAAAGCCCTCAGTGAGGGTTCAGGAGCCCCAGCTAGGCTTGACTCCTGGTGGAATAGCCTTAGGCAACTCATTGAAGCATCGTGGGTGATTGCCACACCTGTCATGGCAGCTCATTGAAGCATCATGGGTGATTGCCACATCTGTCATGCCAGGTGATCTGCTCATTGTATCCACCAATCAAATTGGAGTTTTGGCTTAGAAATACTGTTTCAGGACTTGGGAGTTCTCACCATGCATCAAGAGCTGTGAGTAACAGTGGGGTCAGGTCTCGCTCCTCCTCTCCCTCAGGATGACACACCCAGTGAGACTGTCACTAATCACTGCTTCTGCAGTGTAAAACAGTGTGTGTGTGTATTAAAGACCTCACTTAAAAGCAAGGAGGAGAGACAAGGGTGTTCTGACGAGCATCCTAGCATCGTAGCCAAAGCAGAGGTGAGTCAGTTACATAAAAGCCCTGATAGGGCCCCCTCGGTGCTGATCTGAGTCCTGTGCAAACTCAACCTGTTGAAGACAAGCCAGAGGCCTCCAGAACTTTCAGCCAGGAAGAAAGGGAATTAGGATTCAGTCAAAGGGAACCTTAGTAAGAGCACAAAGCAGACACAGAGTAGGACTTAACTATATCCAGTCACAATCAGTCTGAGAAAATTCTTTTTTTTTTTTTTAACATTTATTCATTCACTCTGCATTTTATAAGCATCCACTTATTACGTGGGTTTACTTGACTGTTGAACTGAACAGTTTCTTCTCCATGTGGAGAAGAAACACATCTTGTTCATCACCCTGTCATCAGGGCTACAATCGACAGTGGTGGACGCTCAGCTGAATGCCCCGGGGCTGGACCCCAGCCTCTGCTCTTGCTGACTAGGGCTGCTTTAGCCTGGAGGAACAGCCAGAATAAATGACGACTTCTTCCCATAAACACAAGGTACTGTCTGTTTGTTCATCTGCACACCTTAAGAACTATGTGCTCCTAGAAGGAGCATGTTTTCAAATTGGTGGGCTCCAAAAAGGAGTTTTCTAATTAGCACAAACATGTTCTTTATGCCAGAAGTGGCCATAGGTATTATGGGCCTAATGTTACGCTACTCTACTGCTGTATTTTTTTCAGGTAACGTTTATTCGGCACAATTGTATACCAGGTGTGATGTTCAGTTGTCCCCAGGTGTTCGGTCCTGCCCCATCACACAGATATGAATAGGACAAAATACTGACTTTCGGTCCTGTAGGGAGACAGGCATATAACTAAGCAGTTTAAGGTAAGTTTTGACAAATATGCATGCACAGAAAGTAGGGGTACTTCCTGTGGTCTGGGTAGTGATGGAAAACTTCCAAAAAGTGACTTCTGGTTAGGTTTGGAAGAATGAGTAGGCTTTAGCCAGGAGAAGTGTGGGGACATGTTGTAGCCCAAGAACGGAGATGTGAGTAGACATAATGAATGTGAGCAAACTACAAGTTTCATAGGTCTGATAGGAACCAGAATGTATACATTTTTAGACTCAAGTCAGATAAGTCCTTCTCCAGGAAGTCTTCCTGGATCCCTGGAGAAGGAGGGACATATTCTCTTTTATTACTGCCCCGGACTTATTATCAGCTTCTGTTATTGTATTTGCCACATAGCACTGCAAACATTTATAATACGTGTATTTCCCTGTTAGACTGGGAGCTTGTTGAGATCAGAGAGTTAGTGTCTTTTTCATCTTTGTTTAGTAAATTGCACATGCCCTAGAACAGAGTAGGCGCTTCCTGCACATTTACTGAAGTAAATTCGTACATGGAGAATATGAAGAAGGTGCTCTTCCTCCCAGAGCCGAGTTGAGGGACAGATTATCTCTGTATTCATTACATTTAGGGGGCCTCCAAAATCTTTCTTGAATTTTTTAATGTAGTTCTTTCTACCTAATCATAGAAACGTATACATACATGTACATGTGTGTCTTAGATATACACTGGAAGCATTTATATCCAATTTATCAGTGACTCTTTCTGGGGAGAGGGTTGGGAGGTGGGCAGTGGGGGACTATTTTAGGACCACTGGATGTGACTGTTTACAATGTGCACCCTATTTTCAAGAAGACCATTCATTTAGGAGTGAGTCTGTACTTTACAAATTTAAACAACAAAAAATAATCATAAAGGAAAACATCATGAGACTGTCAGTTATTTTTTACTTTCTTTTCAGGGTTTTTCTGTATTTCTCCAAAATATCCAAAAATGTATAGGCCTGGCTTTCATATTAAAAAGCTGTTAAAGTTAGTAAATAGTGGACAATTTAAGACTAACACAGTGAAACCCCGTCTCTACTAAAAATACAAAAAACTTAGCCGGGCGAGGTGGCAGGCGCCTGTAGTCCCAGCTACTCGGGAGGCTGAGGCAGGAGAATGGCGTTGAACCCGGGAGGCGGAGCTTGCAGTGAGCTGAGATCCGGCCACTGCACTCCAGCCTGGGTGACAGAGCGAGACTCCGTCTCAAAAAAAAAAAAAAAAAAAAAAAAAAAAAAAAGAAATATTAAAAAGCATGAAGGAGAAAATAAAAATGACCCACATTTTACCAGCCCCCAAATCTACAATTAACATTTTACTTAATAAAGTTTGTTTAATTTTTTGACTTAAAATATTATGTTTTTTTCTTTGAGTAATTTTGGATAATACAGAAATATACAAATAAAAAAAATTCATTTCATCACTCAGAGATGACCCACTGTTGACACTTTTTGCATTTTCTTGCAGCCTTTTTCTATGTTAGTTACAATCATAGCTCCCATTTGGTGAGTGTTTAATTTGAGCCTGGCAATGTGCTAAGTTCTTGCCAGACCTCTCGTTTAATTCCCACATAAGCCTGTGAGGTGGGAATTGTCAGTCCCACCTCAAAGAAGATACAAACTAAACATTAAGAAACTTGGATCCTCTGCGATGTGAACCTAATGTTGTCTGATTCTAAAGTTAATATTCTTAATGATTACACTTTACTCCTTCATAGTTGCACACGCCCCCACACACACACTTGCTGTACACACAGACACACACAAGCTGTGGTCACATTGTGCCTTCCACTTAGTCATTTTTTTTTTTTTTTGGTATTATATGGTGTGCGTCTTATGAGGTCATGTAAAAATACTTTTAGAAATGTTTGGCAATTTTTAAAAGTTATATTTTAAGCAAATCAGTCTTGACTCAATTTTCCATTGACTGCTGGCCTTTGCCATCAGGCCTCCAGACATACTACATATCCAGTCCTCTGGGCTTTTTACTCCTTTATTCCTGCTTCCTCCTCAAACTGGGAGTAGGAATAGCTGGGCAAGCTTTACTCATTTGTACTCAGAAGCTGTCAGGAAACTAACTGCCAAAATGCCTGCACTTTATGGCAGTACCTCATATGGGCATTGCTCTGAAGTCTCAAAGCCTTTCTTGCGAGTGTGTGTGTGTGTGTGCATGTGTGTGTGTGTTTCACGTGAATAACTTTGACTGAGACGGCATTTTCAAAATGGAGAAATTAATGGACAGGTTAAGCAATCAGGATACTATAAAATATTTAGCAAGGATTGCGACAAGCATTTAGGACATAGAGCACAAAACTTTTAGTAGACTGCAAACTGTTCACAAAAAGTGGAAGAGATCACTGTGGGTTTTCTCAGCTCTGATATGTTAATCATGTGTATTGTGAATTCCCAGGGGGACCCAGAGTAACTGGTGCTCCCCAAACTTACTTGACTAAGAACCTATTGAAGTGCAGGCAGCGTTCTTGGATAACTAGCATTCTGAAGTACATAGTTTGAGAACTACTAATCTACAGGTTTTCTATATAATGTTAATTCACTAATTTATTTTTACTCAATAGCTAATTAGGTCCTGGCTACTCAAAAGTATGGTCTGTGGACCAGTGGTGTCTGCTTCCTCTAGGAGCTCCTTAGAAATACAGAAGCTGTGTTCTACCTCCCCTGTCCTTCCCCACATAGACAGATTTAGAATCTGCATTTTAATAAGATTGACAGGTCGTACACAGGAATAGTAAAGTTAGAAGCAGACACACTGCTGATAAGGACACAAAAGTTGTTAATATAGAAGTCACACAGAGTTCAATTTCATAAAGTGTTTCACACATGTATTTAAGGTAATGTACAGTAAACACAGGAAGTGAAAAATGTATTTGGACACTGCTTTCTCAAAATGCTGGTCATTTCCTCTGAGGGTATATTCTGGTGTTGGCTCAACAAGGAACTCAAACAACTGTGAGCCCACAGCTTTCTCTGAGTCCTTTTTCTTGTCCTTTTTAGGAGAGGGTGCAGTCCCATAGCATGTCCACATTTGGAACCGGTATGACATGCAGCCACATCCCATCAGCTAATAGCACTAGGTGGTGAGGCCCCTGGAGAGGGGTTTCAGCTGGGAACACACAGCTAAAGCCCCTTTAATTGCCCAGTCAGCTGTCAGGGCTGTAAACACATTTCTTCCCATTCAGAGCCATTTGCCCCTCTCTGTGACCTCTCATGGCTCTCAGACCCTAGCCACGTGGCCCAGATGGCATAATCTGTCAGGCCGAAGCAGGTGATAGTAGGGCTTGCTGTTAGGTAATCAGTGACTATAATTAGCTGGGGTGGAAGGGATAATGGGACCAACTGCAGGGCTGTGGGGAGGGGGCTGGGGCCAGGGGAAGCCCTGGATGGATGAGAGGGAGCCCAGTAGGAGGGAGGCTTGTTACCTGCCCTCCTTATTTCTCCTTTCCCCTTCCTCCTTCTTCCTCTAGTATTACGTTTTCTAGCACATGGAGTATGTGTGTGCTGGAGGCTTCATCCTCAATGAGGGAGGTCAGAGTTGAGCACTGGCAATTCAGTAAGTGAGTCGTTTGGCAGCCCTGATCAATTTTATTTCACAGAAGCTGTTCCAGAAACCTATGTGCTTTGGTAATTAGTTGGCTACAAGGACCTTGTGGGAGCAAGGGTCAGGGTGGGGGTGGTGTGCTGTAGAGGTTTAGAACTTGATTCTGGGGAGTCAGACACACTGGCATTCAGACCCTGGCTCTGCTGTCACCAGCCAGGTGAGCTTAGGCTGGTGTAGCAGCCTCTCTGCGTCTCTTACAATAACAGCTCCCAATGCTCAACTTCTGGGCATGTTGTCAGTGCCAAGTAAACATGGCCATCAACACTTCCTGAAACATGCTTAATCTATAGTAGATACTCTGAAAATATCATTTTATTTCTTCTTTCTTTCTTGATAGGAATGATTTTGTACATGATGTCCATGATATGGAAATAACCAACCAAAAAATTGCTATTAACAGATCTTAGAAGGTGTCTTTGATAACAGGTGAAACTCGGTTATGTTTATCAAAAAGAGGTTGACAGGTGGCTGGGTGCACTGACTCACACCTGCAAGCCCAGCACTTTGGGAGGCTGAGGCAGGTGTATTGCTTGAGGTCAGGAGTTCGAGACCAGCTTAACCAACATGATGAAACCCCCCCCCCCACTTCTACTAAAAATACAAAAATTAGCTGGGCATGGTGGCACGTGCCTGTAGTCCCAGCAACTCTGGAGGCTGAGGCAAGGGAATTGCTTGAACCTGGGGATGGAGGTTGTAGTGAGCTGAGATCTCACCACTGCACTCCAGCCTGGGCAACAAAGCAAGACTCTGTCTCAAAGTCTAAAACAAACAAACAAACAAAAGAGGTTGACAGATAAAGCTGGCTTTGTTTGTAACTTTTATCAGGAGAACTGTCCCTTCATTTTCTAAATCAAAGTGAAAGAAATAGCGCAGTCTACGAGTAAACATTGAAGCCTTGTGTATTTGTCCTGTGGCCACAGATGATGGTTTTCCTGGAACAGAACGTGCATTGTGGAGTGCACTGGACACATTGTTGAAGCTTGTCCACTTCTGTTTTGTTGAAGGTCTAAACTTCTCCTCTCATCTATCCTCTCCTCCTCCTAGAATTGTTTTCTCCTTTTTCCCCTCCCTTAATAAAAAAAATATATATAATAAAAAGCTGTAAGCAACTTATATGTCCAACTATGAATATATATCTCTCTCTATATATATCCTATATATATCTCTCTATATATATCCTATATATATCTATATATCCTATATCTCTATATATCCTATATATATCTATATATATCCTATATACATCTCCCTCTATATCCTATATATCTCTCTCTATATATATATCCTATATATATACCTAGAGATGAAAAAAGGTAACAAAAACCACCTATAATTTCAGAAATAATCAGTTAACACTTTGGTTTATATTCTACATCCATCTGGACACAGATATTACTTTTTCATCAAAATGAGTCATATTTGCTTACTTGGTACATGTTTCCCCCTCCCCCCTTAATATATTCAATCTTATTCTATGTCAAAAGGTACATTTCTATAACATCATTTAAAAGTTTTTTGTATAATAGTTTGTTGACTCTTAATGGGCAGAATCGTACCAATCTTTTTTTCTCACTATTTTTTCAGTTGAGATAATTCACATACCATAAAATTCACCCCTTTAAAGTGTAGCTTTTAGTGTTTCCACAAAGTTGTGTAGCTTTTAGTGTTCAGTAGCTTTTAGTGTTTCCACAAAGTTGTGTAATTCTGTTACTGAATTTCAGAATATTTCTTATCCATTTGAGGTCACTCCCTACTCCCTGCCTCCTCCAACCCCTAGCTAATGGTAACTAGAGTACTGTTACGATGCCATGAACTATTGAGTCAGCTCTTCATAGTTGGATATGTAAGTTGCTTACAGCTATTTATTATTTCAAACAATACTGTAATGATCAGTCTGTACAACTGTGGTCCAATTAGATTATATTTTTGAGCTGTCAAGGTTAATACACACATGTTTAAATTTGAGAAGGAGTGTTACATTTGGGATCATGTGGTTTTGGGAAAATTGAGAATTAAATCTCTAAATCTGCAGAATGTTAAACATTGGAGCTTTCCCAAGGAAAATACTCAAAAAGACTTAAGCGATAACAAAAGTGGTCATTGCAAAATTGCTTTTGCAAATAACTACCTGTGGAGTTTGCCAGATGTTTGAAGTTATGAAATTATACTACTCTGCAGTTTTGCAGTAGAGGTTAATTCCTCACTCCACCCCTTGAGTGACAGTCAAAATTGTGTTTTGTGTCCCTCTGAACAGCATGAGGACCTGGTAGAGAGAGGAGGTGTGAGGTGGAACCAATTCTGTTTATAATTTTCAGGACTGATTTTGAAAGTTTGACTTAAAAAAAATAGATCTTAATCTGATATAAAAAATCTGGTAATTACATTTAAAATCCCTGTATACCTTTGCACACACAGACTGTATTTAAACATTCATTCCAATAATAATTATTATAATACTTCACATGAATTGGAGGGTTATGAGACTATGAGGCCCAGGTGTTATGTATGCTAAGTGTTTCATATTCATTATTTCATTCCACAGCCTTGCAAAATCATCTATTAGATTGTTTAAAAAATGGATGTCATAAGTTTACACAAAGTAAATGATGGTCAAGTAACAAGCTACTCGTGGTGTCGGTTTGGCATATCCATTGTTCCTTAGTCATTTATTCCTTCCCAGTGCCTGACTCACTGCCTGCAGTCTGCACCGCCCCATCTCTATCCTTACCTGAGAACCACATGAGAAATGGGCAGGGCTGGGCCTTAGTGGAGAGAGCATGGTTTGAATCTTGGTCCTACCACTTCCATGCCACCTTGGGCAAGTTACTTGGTGACTCTGGCTCAGCTTCCTTATCTGTACAATGAAGATAAGAGTATCTGCTTTAAGCATTTGTGGTGCTAGCTAAATAATTCTATGACATGAAGCTAAGAAGTGTGTAAGCTCTCACTTGCTGTGGCACGGTTGATCCAGCCTTGAGGTGACAGCACCAAGCCTGTCACCAGAGATAGTTACAGAAGAGATCTCAGTGATCAGCCATCTCCCCCCATCCTTTTACATTTGGGAAACCCGGGGGCTCCAGAGAGGAAGTGACTGTGAAAAATTACATTGCTTGTCAGCAGCAGAATCTTTCTAATGATTCTCTGAAGAGATCTGCTTAGTTCCTGTTTGCATTCCTCTAAAGCAAAGACTGTAGTGGCTTTATAAGCGTCTGAGAGCTGTGCTCTATTTCTGTACTCTTGCTCCCAGGGTTCCCTTATTTAGTCTTTGCTCTAATACACAGCTCAGGGGTTACTGGACTCCCTTGCATTGTCCCAGCACTGGGATTGACTGTGTGTTTAATCGCCACTGACAACCAGGCACTGTGCCCTCAGTACGTTCTAACAAATGCCCTGTGAGAGAAACCAACATAGTCATTTTGCAGATGTGGAAACAGAGGAAGAAATAAGAAGCTGTCCCTAAGGTCACCCAGATACAAAATGAAGAAAACTTAGGAAAATTGCATCGTGATCAAGAGCTCTGACCTTTGCAAGTTTCTTAGCCCATTTGTCTCCTTGCTTTCTGTAAAATGGAGTAATAAGAGTATCTGCCCTAAAAGGAGGTGGTAGGGATTATTAACGCTTGTAAAGTGCTTGGAGGAATGCCTGGCACATAGTATGAGCTCGATAAATGTCAGCCTTAAACACAACAAACAAAACCAAACTGCTTCTAAAGTTTGTGTCCTTTCTGCAACTCCCTGACGCCTCACAAGGAATCAGGGAATTGAATTCCTACTTAGAAACTCGGAGCAAGATTAAAGATTGCAAGGCGTTGGAAAGTGTGGCCTACTTAGAAAGCACACTCACTCACATACACACACATATAGCTACTTTTAATAGCTGGTAAGAGCCAGAGAAAATCCAATTACAGATGAGTCAATCGATTAAAAAAAGAGGGCAGAATAAATGAAAGAATGTTGGAGAGACACAGAACCAAATTACAACCGGATAATAGAATTAAGGTCTGTAGAACAAACCGGGAGAAATAACAAAGGGATACAGGCTGGAGACGCTTTCACAGCTTTGTAATGATTTGATTCTTTCTGAACCCCTAGACTCCAAAGAGCGGTTATAGGACCAACGCCCCAAACAAGTGGGTGGATCAGAAACAGCCGGAATTGTGTTTGGCAAATCATAGTTTGTGGAGAAATGAACCACGTGTGGCCTGGGGAAGAAGAGGATTGTGTTTGAGTTAAACAGATGCTCCTAGTTAAGGGTGAGAGTCGCGGGCCCAGATACAAGCCGACTTCGATTAGCAAAGGTATAGCCTTGCTCCAAAATATTGTTTGCTAAGACATTCTTCCTTTGTTTTCAAAGAAACATCTCTCTGTTAAATAGGATTACTCTCTTGCGTATACCTAAGCCAAAGCAAAACACATGCACTTTTCATTTTATTTTTCAGGTTGCGGGGACAGCAAGGTGGGGCTGTTAATTTCAGCACCAACCTCTACAGCTGTGTCTATTATTGGTGGGCTCTAGAATAACATCCGTTTCTATGTATTTATGGAAAGGCGTCCTTAACTAGGCCACATAAAAAGCGAGCGCATCTATAAATAAATTAAGGAGGCTGCAAGGCGCGGGCGGCTGCCCCTCTGCTGCGGCCTCGCAGGCCCTGCCGCGCAGCTGTCGTCTTTGTGCCCGGCTTTGCGCGCTCCATTGTGGACGCGATTACCCCGGCCTGGGGCGGCGCGTGCGGGGGCGGGGCGCACCTTCGCCGCCGACGGCTGGGGATTGGCTCCAGGGTCTAGGCTGGGCTACTTCGTGACTCGGGCTGGCCTTGCTGGGCTGCGAGGTTCATGGCCTGTGACTTGGCGGGTGCAGGTGACCTGGCGGCGGTCACTTCCTGGGAGCCAGCTGCAGCTACCCGGGCTCAGGCTGGGCTGGACTGACAGATGGTGACGTTGGGGGTGGGCGTAGGGTGGGGCAGGGGGAGGACAGTACAAAACAAGAATAAGAAAATGACTGGATAGACAAGATTAAACAGGTCAAAGCCGGGGTAGGGAGGATACGGATGAGGGAAACTTCTTTCAAGGCTTGAGAGCCCAATCCTTTCTTTCCACCTTAGGATGGGTGCCCCTCCTGGGCTCCTCCCTCTGGAACAGGCGTGAAGGATCCGAGTTCTACTTGCAGGTGGAGATTTAAGATAATAAAGGCAGTACTTTTCACTAGAGAAATGGAGCAAAGAGCTTCTATTTGCTTGGCAATCATTTCTGGGTTTTGTAGGAATCTTGTCTCGAAAAGGATCTTGTTGTGGTCCCTGGACCTGCGCCAACAGTTTCTCCAGTTCAAAAAGCAGACTCAGGGCCCGCAGAGCCACCGAGTCAGAACCTGCTGTTTTCTAGGATCTCCTGGAGGTTCCTGGATAGACTCCATTTGAAAAAGCTCTGGTCTGCAGCACTGATTCTTAACCCTGGCAGAAGTTATGAGTTGAATTGTGTTCTTCAAAATGATGTTGAAGAAGTCCTAATCCGCAGAACCTGTGAATGTGACCTTATTTGGAAATAGGGTCTTCACAAATGATCAAGTTAAGATGAGGCTATTAGAATGGATGGACCCAAATCCAACGTGACTGTGTTCATATAAAAAGGGGAAATTGAAGCACTGAGACAGATGTGAACACAGGGAGGATTTAATGTGAAGATGAAGGCAGAGATCAGGGTAATGCATCTTCAAGACAAGGAAAGCCAAAGTCTGATGGGAACCACTAGGTGCTAGGAGTGAGGCGTGGAACAGATTTTCCCTCATGGCCTTCAGAAGGAACCAACCCTATCTGCACTTTGGTCTCCCACTTCTAACTTCCAGAACTGTAAGACAACATATTTCTGTTGTTTAAACCACCTTGTTTGTGATACTTTGTTACAACAGCACTAGCAAACCAATACACCTGGGTACTCCTAAGAATAACCCAGGTTTCTGAGCTCACATCTGAAATGTTTTCAATCAGAATACCTAGGAGTGGGGCCAATGGAACGGCATTTTCTAAATATCCCTTGGGTGATTCTAAGGTAGTTGGGAGTTTGGGAACTAGTGAGCCTGTCTCCCTTCCTTTGCAGTGTGGTGGAGAAGGAAGAGAGTTAGAGCTGAGGCCGACGATGTAAGATCTGCTCTTACTTCTTGCTGCATGACTGGGTAAGTCATGGCCTCTCTGAGCCTTACAGTGTTCTCCCTAAATCCAGATGCTTGCCTTCACCAGCTACCTGGGAAGCTTCTAGTGATGAGGATTCATCACCTGATGGGGCATCCCAATCTATCATGGAAAGTTTGAACTGCTTAGAGAAATCTTTAAATACAGTCAAAACCTGCTGTGATTATCTCCATGATAAAGATGAGGAAACTGATGCCCTGAGAGATTAAGTAACTTGCCCAAGGCCAAACAGTCAGTATGGGGCTGACTGTGGATTGAATGCAGGCAGCTGTCAGAATCTATCCTCCTAGCCACTTGTAATACCCAGACTGACAAAAGTTTACAAAGGGCTATCACACTGGTGACTCAAACAAGACTCCTGCCAGCCCTGGGAGACAGAGACCCAGCGTCCATTTCTGACCCTCAAACCTGGATTGTGTGGGTGGTGGTATGAGGCTGGAGGAGGCATCCTGTGAACCATCTAGGCCTCCTGGGCATGGAATTTGCCATGTGTGCAATCTAGAACCTGAATGAGTTGGACGGGGATGCCAGGGTATGAATTTGATTCTTGTGTCAGGGCCTGCACCTGACCCCAACTCCCTCAGTAACCTGGGGCAGTTTGTCTTGCTCTGTGGTCCTCAGTGTTCACACCTGTGAGACGGGGCTAATAGAATCCACCTTTCCTACCTTGTAGCAGTCTTGAGGGGCTCCAGTGAGATCACAGACAGGAATATGCCTTGTGAGTCACAAATATGATCGTTACTACAGCTTTGCCTGAGAAGAGAACTTAGCTATATCCATGAAAAGACCTCTCCTCACTAGGGCAACTCTGGCGATTGCTCCTCCTCACCAACCATTTTATTTCTGCTCATTTCTACCAAGCCATTTCCTTCCAGGCTTGGGCAGAAGTGGGGTTTGGAGAAGGGAATCAGTCAGGGGTGAGGTCTTGTAGGAAGCAGTAAGTTCAGTAATATACTGCCCTACTTTCAGGACACACCCTTTGATCTCCGAAATCAAAGACAATGTGCCCCGCTCCCTTCTAATAGATTGTACCTGAGCTGCATTTTCGTTTTCTTTTCTTTGTTTTTATTTTAAGTTCCAGGATACATGTGCAGGACATGCAGATTTGTTACATAGGTAAACATGTGCTATGGTGACTTGCTGCACATATCAACCCATCACCTAGGTATTAAGCCCCACATGCATTAGCTATTTATTCTGATGCTCTCCCTGCCCCCATACCGTCTCCCACCCAGAGGCCCCAGTGTGTGTTGCTCCCCTCTGTGCCCATGTGTTCTCATTGTTCAGCTCCCACTTATAAGTGAGAACATGTGGTGTTTGGTTTTCTGTTTCTGCATTAGTTTGTTGAGGATAATGGCTTCCAGCTTCATCCATGTCCCTGTAAAGGACAGGATCTCATTCCTTTTTATGGATGCATAGTATTCCATGGTGTATATGTACCACATTTTCTTTTTTTTATTATTATACTTTAAGTTCTAGGGTACATGTGCGCAACGTGCGGGTTTTGTTACATATGTATACATGTGCCGTGTTGATGTGCTTCACCCATTAACTCATCATTTGCATTAGGTATTTGAAATACCTGACTTGCATTTTATAAGGGTGGGTCTGTCTGTTCCTTCTTTCCCTTAGAAATCTAAATGCCCCTTCATCTCCTCCCCACCTCCATACACCTCCACTAATAGGCAGGGCCTGGTTCACCCGTCAGAGTCTAAAATTCCCAGTAGTAGTATGATTCCCACCCCCTATTTTCTCATTGATGTTTTTTATTCATTCATTCCTCCGGTATTCCCTTGGTGTTTACTCTGTTCCAGATGCTGTGTGGGTACTAGGAATATCAAGTGGATTAAGATGAGCTCCTTGCTCCAGAAACTTACAAGCAATCTAATGTTAAAGCTGCACATAACTCATATTGGTTCTCAAGGTTGTCTCTGCTTACAGGCCTCGTAATAAACCTTCTCCTTTCCCTTGCAGTGTGGTGGAGAAGAAAGAGAGTTGGAGCTGAGGCAGATGATATAAGATCTGCTCTTACTTCTTGCTGTGTGACCTTGGGTAAGTCATAGCCTCTCTGAGCCTACATATTTATCTGCAAATTTAGATCAGCAATAAAGATATAAGATTCAGTGAGAGTTAACTATGAGCCAGCTGCTATTCTAAGTGCTTTACTTATGTCAACAGTTAACAACTTTAGGAGACAAATGTTAATGTCTTTATTTTACACATGAAGCAACTGAGACATAGAGAAGTTAATTAATTTATCAGGAATCACAAAACTAATTGCTTGCAGAACAAGAGTCAAGCCTAGGCTATCTGATTCCAGAACCCAGGTCCCTAACCCTTTGTATTAACCTGCTTCCATAAGCAGTTTACCTTAGGGGGTCTGTGAACAGTTATAACTACTCTAATGAATGCATGAAGAAGGGGGAGGAGGTAGAAGAGGAGGAGGTGCCAGGAAAAGGAGAAACAATTCCTTCTTTGACAAAGAAGTCTTACATTTCTTTACCAAAAGGTCTTAACATTTTCTCAAAAAATTTTTTTTCTTATTTAGTTGCACATATACAACAAGTCTTCTATAATAGGGAAAAATAAGAGGGAGATGTAGAGGAAATAAAAAGGATGAAGTTTTTCCCATTTTAGGAACTTTGGGTAAAAACACATTGAGTGTGCAGGTTGTGTACCAGACATTGTGTTGGATACTCTTGTATGAATAATCTATTATCTATCGATTGATTGAGGGATAATATAATCCTACACACTACAGAGGTATTAATATCCCAGTTTTACAGATGAGGATATGGAGGCTTAGAGAGGTGACATGCCTTATTCAGGGACGGTTAGTGGCAGAGCCTGGATTTTACCCAAGAAAATTCTGATTGCCAAGCCAATGTTCTTATATCTCTCTTAGCTCTTGAACAGACAGGAGTTAGCAAATCTCCTGTGTAGTTGAAATTCAGTCTTCTCTCTCCTTCCTTCCTTCATTTATTAGTAATTTTCAGAGCAATTTCTACATACTATTAATCCATGGATAATTCAACAAAAGCAACTCCACAATCCCAGCTTTTAGGGAGATGTGTTTGTATATATATATAAAGTTGTTTATATAAATGTTTTTATATATATATATATATATATATATTTTCTTTTTTCCTTGTATGAGGCTTGATAATTCCTATATGGGATAAGCTACTGATCTGAAGGAGTCAAAGAAGGCTCTAGTCTTGGATTGAATACTAAATTTTATGTGATGCTACCAAGCCATATCTTTTTTTTAAAATATACTTTATTTTGTTAGAGGCATTTTAGTTTCACAGCAAATTTGAGAGGAAGGTACAGATATTTCCCATATCTCTCCTACCCCCACAAAACCACAGCTTCCTCAATTATTAGCATCCCTCACCAGAGTGATACATTTGCTACAACTGATGCAGCTACATTGGTGTATCATAATCAGCTAAAGTCCATAGTTTACATTAGGGTTGGTTCATATTTTGGCTTTTTAAATCAATAGTTTGTGGGGAACAGGAGGTGTTCGGTTACATGGATAAGTTATTTAGGTGTGATTTCTGAGATTTTGGTGCACCCATCACCCGAGCAGTGTACACTGCACCCCGTGTGTAGTCTCTTATTCCTCAACCTCCTCCTACCCTTCCCCGCAAGTCCCCAGAATTCATTGTTATTCTTGTGCCTTTGCATCCTCATAGCTTAGGGAGCCATAGTTTTAAATTATTATATAATTTTATCTTCCGTAACATACAAGATTTACCCGAGGAATCCCTACTTCAAATAAAAACTCTGGTGCCGGAAGGAGAGGCTTATTCTATCTCTCTCCGCCTCACTTCTGGTTTGTTAGAATCTGGATTTGAGTGCTGCTTCCTGTGCCAAGCCGACTTGATTTGTACAACCCAAAGGTCAGGGCAGCAAAGCCGGGGGAGCTGTTTCTTTCTAACTTCAAGAACTCATGGGACTAGGTACATTAAAAACAGGGTTATTCCCAGTTCTTTTTGTTGCTTAAATAGATTGGCTTTTCAGTAGTATGTTCTGTGCTAGTAGTTCTAAGCTATCACAGGTAACAAAATCATAATTAAAATGATGTGTGTGAAGTTAATGTTGGTGAAAAAACACATGTAAAGCTGTACAGTGCAAGAATGGCCAAAATCAAAGGCATTTTTTTTTCCCTTTTGCAAGGGAGGCATGTATAAATTCAACTAAACTCAAGTAAACATGCTCATAGAAAACCTAAAGCCCAAGATATGTACACTTCCTTAAAAAGGAGGAGGTTAAAGGAAAATGGTACCTATTTAATCCCTATATTGTGCCAGGCAGTTAGACTCTTTCACTGGACTCTCTCCTTTAATCCTCCCAACAACTCTGAAATGAATCTATTATTATAAAGTAGGCATGGAATTATTTGAGATGATGCAAATAAGATACCAAGTCGAGTGCCTGGAACATAGTAATTGTTCAAGAATATGTTGCTTAATGTCCACAGAGATTCAACGACTTGCCTATGATCACACATCTAAGGAGAGGCAGAACAGGGATCCCATGCAGACAGATTTGGTCCCAAGATCACTCACACACTCATGGTGCTACCAAGGCACATTTTTTGCAGGAAAGACAAAAGACAACCTTTGATTTATTATTATTTTTTAAATGACTTGGAATTCTAATTCCCCAGGGCCAGTCTTGTCTCTGGCCTTTTTTGTTAGTTTTTCCCTGATTCTCTACTTATCCACTCTAATTAGTAAGAGACCACCGTATAGTCCCCATTTTAGCCCCTTTCCCAGCTCAAAGTCTGAAAAGAAACATGAGAACTCAGAGAACACTAGAAGACATCACTATTACGGGCCTTTCTCAAGTCCCATACTAGTGAGTCCTTCTCTCCATTGTGACTCACATCCCATCACCCTTCCTCCTCCCAGGACAAACAGGGTTATGACTCACTGTGGCTTCTGACAGCCTTAAAAGAACCATGAACTTGTGCCCAACCCTTGAAGGTCAAGGAGTACTATCATTCTTTAAGCCACACCATTGTGAACATACTTTTTCCTTTAGCCAAGGGGAACTCCATGCCTCTGTGGGTTTTTCCCTTTAGACTAATATATTTCTTCTTGGTTCCACCCTGAGAGGACTGTCAGTCAAGGGGGGCATTTTTGGGTTTGAGGTCAGCTTACAAAAGCTGCAGGGCAGAGGCCTTAGGTGAATTCTGGGGATTTACAAAAGAATCAGAGACTGGGGAAGCCAAGTGTTCTGTGAAGTGAAGCTTATCAGGAATAATTCTAGCAAAAGCAGGGACCCCTCAGTGCTATGTCATTACGGGCCTCTGGGCCTGTGGCTTCATGGGCAGGAGATAATTAGCAGACAGCTCATCCTGGAGGAAAGCAGAGAATGAGCTTTGGAACTAGTTCCCCTGCCTCCAGTTTGGCTTCCCTCCAGCTTGCCCCATTATCATGTCATGCTCACGCTAAAGATCTTTAATGCTTCCCTTTCATCTCTATTTAACAAGGGGAAGAATATTTTTATAGCTTAAATGGAAAGGAAACAAGAAACACACCTCTTCTACTATGCCTCTCTGCTTTACCTGAACAACTGCTCCTGGTTCTCCAAGGCTCAGCTCCGCTGTTGCCTCTTCTGATTTGCCAAGTGGGGCTGGGTGCCTGCTCTGTGCATTTGCTACACACTTTGAACTCCTTCTAGCCCAGCCCTAATGCCCTGTACTTTGGTTTTGCATTTAGTCATCTAGCTTCCCAACCATGCCATGAGCTCCTCAATGGACAGGGCCTTGTTAGCTCTAGCAGCATAGTAGGCATTCAAAATGGTGGGCACTGTAGCAGGGTGGTTGAGAAACTTATCTGCGTCTCATTTGATGCCACAGAGTTACTGGAAGTGAAGGAAAGGCGTTCCTTCCTCTCCTAGCAAAGTTAACAAGTCTATGTTACGGAGATCTGAATTTTCTTTACTCTTCATGAAAGTAGTAGCCTTTTTGAGTTTCAAAGATGGGGGGGAAAAAAAAAAAAAGAAATAGACAAGCCTCTCCCAAACTCAGTTCTAATCCCACAACATTTTTCTTTCTTGCTTGAAGGTACAGATCCATTGAGGTATAGTCTAAAGTAGAGAGGGACTTCTTCAAGATTTGAAGACAGTGGAGGCATAATCAGTGAGTTGGCTGGATCTTCAGGGACTGGGTCAAGGGCATGGTTGTGGGAGTGTTCAGTGAGTTGCTCCAGCTGGAAGATGGGTTCCTAGAAGGGGGTGCCTTCATGGGGGCCTGGGAGGGCTGAGTACTGAGTGTGGTGGCCTCAGGAACCCCGTGGCTGAGCTGGTACAGAGGAAGGGGAGCTACTAGCATAACCACTCATTTTTTGGTGGTCTATGACAACTGAGCAAGGACTTACATATAGCAGTAGCACTAGGGATGGAAAATGAATGCTGAGGCTGTTGTGTCCTTACGATACCACTCTCTGTTTACCATTTTCCTGAGCTGGTAAACTCTAGCATACTTACATGACCCAAATGAAAGAGACAGATTCCAAAAAGAAAGAAAAAAAAAAAGGACTAAAGCTTTCTTGGAGTGCTTTTGCATAGCAAAGAAGCCTTGTGAACAAAGAAAGCAGATCACTAGCCTAGGAAATAAGTCAGCTGGAATGAGAAAGGTTTCAATCCGGTAAGCATATGCCATTGGCCCTCTGTATCTGTGGGTTCCGCATTTGTGGATTCAACCAACCGTGGATCAAAAATATTTGAAAAAATAAAGGATGGTTGTGTCTATACAAACTTTTTTTTCCCTTGACATTATTTCCTAAACAATGCAATATAATAACTATTTACATAGAATTTACATTGTATTAAGTAATATAAGCAAACTAGTGACTAAAGTATATAGGAGAATGCATAAGTTATGTGCAAATACGATGCCACTTTGTATAGGGAACTTCAGCATCTGTGAATTTTGATATCCACTGGGGATCCTGGAACTAATCAGTTACTGAGGGGTGACTGTATAGGCTACACTGGCTCTAGGGTGGGAGCTGGGATATCATGACGGACAAGTCATAGACCCCTCTTGGTGCTGCTGCTTTGCAGCCTGTCACGCAGACCAGACGGCTACATTATCAGGACTGCAGTATAATTTTTGATACATTGAGGCAGAGGGAAGCACTCAGGAGGAGAACTTAGCCTGGATTGAGAGAGGAAGAGAGGGATTCCTGGAGTAGATGGCACTTGGACTAATCTTTGAAGGTTAATATAAACTAAGTTTATGATAAAAAAAAAACCAAACCAAACAAAACAAAAAACAGTAAGGGTATTTCAAACACCAGAAAGTTAGTCAGAGATAGATAGAAAGGTATATGAGCTATCCTGGGGAGTGGGGGAACTGACATGTAATTGGATACTACTGGAAAGTGAAATGCGTGACCTTAATAGTGAGATAAATGATTAGAGAGTTTGATAGGGCCAGAGCCAGATAACTCTGGACTTGATCTCAAAGATGATAGGCAGAGATTAGAAGGTTTTAAGCAGGTCAAATTTCTTCTTTAAAAAGATAGATTAATTAAGGCAAAGGTAGGTGTTCCAACAGAAATTCTGAAACCTCAGTGATTAAATGCCATGCAAGATTATTTTTCAGTGACATGTATTTCAATTGGTAAGAGCAAGGGGTCTGTTCACGGAAGGTATTGAGAGTTGCAGGTGGACGTAGGCTCTGCCATTTTCTAGACATGACTTCTAAACTCTGGCCGTTGACCTCAAGCCAGCAGATGAGGCAAGGAAACTGAGAAGGCTTGTGCAGAAAGTGTTTAAGGATTAGGACAGGGAATGAATACATCACTTGCATCTACATTCCACTGTCCGGAGATCAGTCAACACAGTCACACTGCTGCTGCTACCAGCAAGGGAGCCTGGGAAATGTCGCTGTACAGGAAGAAACATCTACCCTTCATAGTTCTTAGTTGGGACAGACCTCTGTAACAAAAAAATAGATTAACAAGAGAAAACCAGGAGTTTATTAACATGTATATACTTCAAGTATACATTGGAGATATGCAAGGATAAGTAAATCTCACAGAAGTGGCTTTGAATTCAGGTTTAAATACCAAG
This sequence comes from Theropithecus gelada, assembly GCF_003255815.1. NCBI lineage: Eukaryota > Metazoa > Chordata > Mammalia > Primates > Cercopithecidae > Theropithecus > Theropithecus gelada. The sequence continues at coordinate 13,729,906 of NC_037672.1, read as the reverse complement.
TCTGTTGAAATGAAAAAAAGGTTGTAGGGAAGGCTGGTTATGGAGAAATACCCAGGAAAATCCCAGTAAACAAGGGTAAGGTTTATTATGCAGATTAAGTCAGTACCTTCTCCATTGATAAGAGTCTTGAGAGATGTAATCATCCTTTTCCTGGTACAAAGAAGGAGACACCCTTCTATGATTTGAATGTGTCTCCCAAAGTATATGGGTTGAAAACTTAATTCCCAACGCAACACTGTGGAGACGTAGCACCTTTAAGATGTTTTTAGGCCGTGAGGATGAGTTTAGCCCCCTCTCTTGTTCCTTGCCTGTGATCATGATTCCCTCTGCCATGCAATGATGCAACAACCAGACTTCCTAGGCTTCAGAACCGTGAGCCAAATAAATTTCTGTCCATTTTAAATTACCTAATCTGTGGTATGCTGTTATAGAAGCATAAAACAGACTAAGATTCTTGCATATGGAGTTTTTTTTTTTATAGATGCAAATTTTCTTTTCAAAAGGGTAACTTCTACTCTGTTTTCAGAGATTCTCTTGTGTCTGCAGGGTCTCAAAATAATTGGCTCAAGATAATACTATGCCAAAGAGGCATATTTTGAGGTGGCATGTTTTGGTCTCCTGCCTAGCCAAGACGTTGCTCTGGAGGAAAGAACAACCAGTTTGGTGAATGGTTAGTTTATCTCTGCTCAAAAATAGTACTTTGCCTCAGTAAAAAATAAATTGAAAAGACAGAAGACAAAAGGACTATAGCAGCAGTCCATGCTAGAGGGGATGGTAGCCTAAAAGTGGTGGGAAGAGAGATTAGAGAAATAATATGAGAATGTGTACAGAGACAGAATTGGCAGCCTTGAAGTATGGATGGGTGAGGAAGTATGATGGGAAGGAGAGAGATGACCCTGAGGTTTCTGGCTTGGTGGATGATGCATCCAAGAGAGATCATAAATTACAGGAGTAGGAACAAATTTGGGAGGAGTAGAAATTGGCAGAGATGATAAATGTGGTTTGGGGCATGTTGAGTTTATACTGTTCATGGGACAAGTGACCATATGAGTGACAGGCTGGGTTCAGAGATAAGACCAGATTAGGGAGAGGGCTGAGTAAGGAATTAACATTTAAAAAGCCAAATAAATATTTCTTCTTTCCTTAAGGAGGAAAAGGGATCTCCTTCTTTAAGGAGGAAAAAGAGATCTCAAAAAGGGAGAAGGAAAGGTAACTCTCCATAGGATACAAACCATAGACATATTTTGAAAAATTTTTAATGTTTTTCTCCTGTAGAGTACCTTGGCTGCATAGTACATGCATTATACTTACCAAATGCCAGGAACCATGCCTGGTGCTGGGAGAGCACCTCTCTACTCTGAAGGAACTCGAAGTTTAGTGGGGAAAATGCTTGGGTATATCATGAATGGAGCTCATAGTCAGCAAGATTTCCTGTTCAAGATGGATTGTGGGTCACCAGGAGAGACATTTCCTTCTACATGCCTGGAATTCCACCATTGCAAGTTCACTGCTTTTGGCTACACTCTTTACCTTTTATTTTGGGAAGTAATACATTGTAGAAAAAGAAGATAGTCCTTAGAGATAAGCAGTGGAAGATGACATCTAGTAGGTGACAGACCTTGAGCTGATAACTTAAATTCCTTGAGCTTCATTTCATTATTCATTATATGAGAAAAACGAACTCTGCACAACTCAGCACAACCAACTCTGATTGTGCTGAGGGTAATTGGCAACCATCAATGAGAAATTCTTGATGTTAAATATACAGTGCTCCTTAACAAGATTAATGATAATATAAAGATGATGATGATAGCAGCTAACAAATAGTATCTTCCTATGTGCCAGGATTACTCTAAATGCTTTATTAATATTATCTCCATTAATCCTTATAACAACCCTACAAGATAGAATTATTATTACCTATTCCCTTTCAACTGGTAAGAACACTGAGGCACAAGAAGCCTTAGGTTTGAAGAGTAATGAATTCTGGCTGGCACAGTGGCTCATGCCTGTAGTTCCAGCACTTTGGGAGGCTGAGGCAGGCTGAGGTCAGGAGTTCGAGACCAGCCTGGCCAACATGGTGAAACCCTGTCTCCACTAAAAGTACAAAAATTAGCCAGGCGTGGTGGTGCGTGCCTGTAGTCCCAGCTACTTGGGGGACTGAGACACAAGAATCTCTTGAACCCGAGTGGTGGAGGTTACAGTAAGCCAAGATTACGCCACTGCACTCCAGCCTGGGGTAACACAGTGAGACTCTGTCTTAATTAAAAAAATAAAATAATAAAGAAGAAGATATAATGAATTCTGGATGGGCCACACTAGAACTAGTTCTGAACACATCCCTGAGAAGGAACAACTCTAGGACATGGAGGATTGCATAGGTAGGCACTTAACACCTGTTGAAAAGAAACTTGGAAATGGCTGAGGGTGTTGCAGTGTGTGCAAACCCATGGGAGAAAAATGGGAGACAAATGCTATTTATCATTATTTTGTTCAGGACTGCACAGATGCCAAGTGGTTCGTGCATTCATTTAGTTATTCAGTGTTCTTTTATTGAACTAACTCTGTGCCAGACCATGGGCTAGGCTCAAAGACACTGCTCCCTTCTTTCCTGGTTCTAGAAACTCCTGGTTGGTTCTGAAAAGGGCTGAGTAATAAGTGATAGCCAAGCAAAAGTCGTAAAGAACTTTCTTTTACATTTCATTCATTCTAAAATATGCATAGTTTTGTGTCTATCTGATATTGACTTTCTTTCTCCTGGGGAGTTACTCCTCAACCATAGTGTACAACACTCATAGAATTGGTCTGTGACCCAACTCTGGTGCTCAGGCATTCTCTCTCTACGATTTGTTTTGAATGGAATGACACATGGCTGAAACAGCTTCATCCAGACACCAGCATCCTGAAAAGACTCGATTGCTAGAACCTAGAACCCTTGAGTTGCCCAACTTCCTTCTTTCATAGCCACGTGCTTTCCTATGTCCTTCATATATACACACACATTTATTTTTATTTTTAATTTTGTCATTTTAAATATAAGATACTATATATTATATATAATTATATCTTATATAAACATAATATTTATGTAATATAAATTATTATTGCCCGATTGGCTGATTTTCTACGTTATTTGCAACCAAATAAACTAGCATGCGTCACTTTCTGGTACCTTTCTACCTTGGGTTTTCGACCTATAAAATGAGGATAGTAAAACTTGTTACTTACCCTCAGGCAGCTGTGCAGATTAAAGGTGTATGTCAGTAAAATGTTTTCAGATGCTTGCATGAAAGTTGTTGAAGTACAAAGTCTTCTCTTCCATTTTAGCAATACTTTCAAAGGACTTTCTTTATATACCATAAAGCAGCTTTTATCTTGGGAGGGTGTGCTCCTCACATTACTGTCTCTGTAAACAGTTCAAGGGTTGCTCTGTGCATGATCCTTTTTCCAAAGCTGCCATTCAAGATGAAAGCTCAGCTCTATTTAGCCTGAGAAGTTGCTGTGTGACACACAGAGGGCTTGTGCTTATTATTGCCATATATATTACTTAATGATAAGGAAATTTGTTCAAATCCTTGGATAGTCAATTTGTTAGCTTTTCAGGGTTAATACATTCTTAAATAAAAATAAAATGTAAAAACTCTACCAATTTTGGAGCAGAAAGTGTAGCATCTTATTAGAGTGCTCAACAATTATGAAAGTAGGCACCATAGTAAAAACTATAACACCTTACAGATTATAAGGAATTTTATGATTTTTTAAAACACATACTTTGGACTAGTCTAGATACTAGAGTATGTGGCAGATACCAACTATCTGTAAGACTCCTGAGTTACTATTGCTCAATAAACTGTATAATATGCAAACATGATGACAGTAATGCATGCTCATCAAAATTTGGAAATGCAGAAATGTAGAGAGATAAAAATATATCAATATTTTAATAAGCTTGCTGTCGTAAAACAACCATTCATCTCATTTTCATGCATATCATTTTTTTTTGGTCATAATTACAACAATTTCACATTAATTGACATATTTTACTTGTGATTTTTTTCTTTTTATATTGCATCATAACTCTATCAGTTATCTATTGCCACCTATTTAAACAATGACCATTTATGATTGCAAATGAGTTCAGAGGTTAGCTGGAAGGTTCCATAGTTACTCTAGTTTCAGCAGGGCTTGCTAATGGTTCTGCAACCTTGGCTGGGTTCTCTCACTTGCTGGTGGGTTCACAGCACTCCTATCCTTGGTCTCTCATCACCTAAGAGGCCAGCCTGGGGGTGTGTACATAGCAGTAGCAAGATTCCAGGAGAGAAAACAGAACCACAAGATGCTGAGGTCCAGAACTGACACACTGTCACTGCCACACTTTGCCAGTGCAGGTTACAAGGCCAGCCTGGATTCCAGCGTGGGGAAGTAGACACCACCTCTGGATGGGATGGGGCTCCCCAGTCATTTGCAAAGGTCATGGATAGAGGGAGGAATAAAGAATGGCAGCTACTTTTTGCAATTGATATAGCAAAATAACATAAGCACACTTCTGTATGATTCCATGGACATTTGTGATGACTTTATATGACAAATGAGTGTGTTAAACTGAGTGACACCCTCATAGATAATTTTAAACATTTCCAAAGCTTTGTTGGGAAAATTTTATATTTGTGGTAATTGAAAAATCTAGAATCACATAAGTTAATATATTATCTTAAAGTTTATAAATTTTTTTGTTTTTCCTTCATACTTCCAAAGAACTTTTCAAAAGGCTGATACCAATTTAAATTCACATTGGAAGTATGTGAGTGTTTATGTCACTACCTGGCTATGAATATTGAATGCTAAAAAGATAAATCTCTGTTGAAACAAATAAGGAATCTTCCCGCCTTCAGCATTTTGTTGATGTAATTGGCACTTACGTAATTGCTAGTAAAGGAAGAAAGGAAGGGAGCTAGAGAGAAACAGAAACAAAGAGTTCTGCAATCAAACAAGATTAGGACATACTGTGGCAGTTTGGTTCCTATCTTAGCTATTCCCAGTGTATGTTAGCACTGGACATGCTCTGAAGAGTCTTGCAGTAAAGAATCATATTCCACGTTATTTGCATCAATGTTGTCCTAATTAATTTCATCACAGAACTCTTATTTTTTGTATCAATTAATACCTTAGAACAACTGTTCTGAGTGGAACATTCTTGAGGAAATGGTGTCCTAGTAAAATACAGTCATTTTTTCTGATGGTGGGAATTTCAGACACCTGGGTAATGTGGGCAGGATACGAGACACAGCTGGGGCTTTCGATCATTCCTCAGATCATACTGACCTTCACAAAAAAGAAATGTAACCTGTCAATGAAGATATTCAACTTCTCTTTCCTCCTAGCCATTCTCTTTGTAGTGATAACCCCAAGAGCTTTTAGTCTTTGTTTGAAGGGATGCGTTCTTCCCTGCAAATAGCCTGTTGGCATTTTTTTCTCCTGTTTGAATCTCCGCAGTAAAACCAATCTGAATGGTGGCCCCATGTCTAAGGGACTGAGCCTTTCCTAGGGCTCTGCAGCTCCAAGTGTAGTCTGTGGACCAGCAGTGTCAGCCTCATCTGGGAGCTTGCTAGAGGGCAGAGTCTCAGGCCTCACTTAGACCTACTGAATTAGGGTCTGCCTTTTAACAGGGAAATGTCCTGGTGATTACCATGCACATTAAAAAGCCCCACTGCTCCAGGGGACATCCAAGTCATCTAAAGGACTTACCTTTTCCTCTTGACCATTGCTTTCTTCTTGTCCTCCCTGAATTCTATTTCAACTGCCACCACTACACACTGCAAAAAGTGACCTGGGCATATGCTCCCCTCCCTCCTTTCAAAGTCTGACCCAAGCAAGGTCATAGGCCCATTCTCCTGGTTCCTTTAGACATACACTTACTGTATAAAATAACAACTATCAACACCAAATACAGAGGCAAAACAAAGGGGAAAAATAAAAGGAAGGATGAAATCAAGTCTAGGAGGCACAGAATTTTGCTCCTACCACAGCCCTTGTCCCTATCTTGGGTCCAAGATTCACAAGCCAAGTCTTGATCTATTTCTAACTCTGTCTTAGGAGACTTGCTCTCTACCCCCAGATGCATGGTACACTGTCCCAGGGCCTTTTATAGTCACTTATCTTGCCTTGGCTTTCTAGTCCTGCTGCTTCCTGGAGGGGGTTTCTCACAATTCACACACCACACCCCCAACTTTCTGCTCACTCCCAATCCCTGCAAATAGGCCTGAGATCATCTTGATTATTCTGTAGTCAAGAAACAGAGAGGCTGGGCATGGTGGCTCATACCTGTAATCCCAGTAGTTTGGGAGGCTGAGGCAGGAGGATCTCTTGAGACAAGGAGTTTGAGACCAGCTTGGGCAACAAGACCACCTCTCTATAAAAAGTGAAAAACAATTAGCCAGGCGTGGTGGCAAATGCCTGTAGTCCCAGCTACTTGGGAGGCTAAGGCAGGAGGATTGCTTCAGCCTAGGAGTTAGAGGCTACAGTGAGCCAAGATGGTCCCACCACACTCCAACTTGGATGACAGAGCAAGACCCTGTCTCAAAAAAAATTTAATCGCTTATAATAAGGAAAAGAAAAAGAAACAGAGAGATGAGTCTTCCAGGATGGGAGACTGTCCCGGAAACTGGAGGCTCCTTCTACTTTCTGATGTCTTGTTACTTTCCCTGCTGACTGATAGCAGGCATTGATACCCTAGCTCTACTCCCTTAAAGGAGGTCTTGCCTCAACCTAACTGACAGGGCAGTGACTTTCACTTAACTCTGGCAGGCCTCCTAGGCACTGTATTCAAGAATTGTATGCATCTGCAACATGGGAATCATTTCTTAAAAGCTGCTGGGCTAAGAGTCATCAGCATGAAGATAAAGATTACTTGGGTGATAGGAAGTGAGAATGGCAGGGAATGGAAGCCACTTGGAGTTATAAAGCACAGAGTAATGGCTTTTAATTAAATTCTCTCACCAGGAAGGCACTATCCAGAAGCATTTAAAAGCATGGATCAGAAAGAAACTACTTCTTGTGCTACTTACTAGCTGTGTGACCTTGGACAAGTTACTGAACCTTTTTGCATCACAATTTTTTCATCTGTAAAAGGAGTGTAAGGGTAATTCCTGTCTCTGAGAGCCATGGCCAACTGCAAAATTTGCAGGGCCTAGTGCTAGGTGAAAATGTGGAGCCCTTTCTTCAAAAGTTATTAAGAATTTCAAGATGGCCTTTCTGAGCCCAGGGCCCCATGCAACGGTAGAGATTGCATGCTTGTGAAGCTGTCCCTCCTCAGAGCTGTTAAGATCATTCCTGTGTCTAGGACAAGGTAGGAAGTCAATAAATTCCACTTATGAATGAAGCCTTGAGAGGTATATATTAATAATGCTGTATAAATGAACTGAAGATTGAGAAAGTAAAGCAACTTACCCAACAAGGTCAGACGGCTAAGTGACTGAGCCATGCCTCTGCCTGGTTCTGTGTGGAAAACCCATAAGCAGAAATTTCTATAATAAGTAGCACAAATGAGAGGAAATGAACTTCATTTCTACCCCAATGAAGGTGGAGAAAGGGGCCCAGGGATACATCCACCCTCCTCTCTGTCAAGGAGACAAGAAAGAGGGAATTGCATATCTTATTCTGGGGACATTTAACAAAATCAAAAGCAGGGCTGAGGAGCTTTGACTCAGGGCTGGCCTATTTGTGAGATTTCAGCAAAGTATTCAGCTTATTTTGATCAGAACCTTAAAACTGAGTCTGCGGCCTGTAGTTTTCTCAATCCTTGAATGACTCCATCCTAAGTGGAGTACCCAAGTTTCTTGTGCCACCCCAACCATCTGGCAAGAATCCGTCGTTTTTGTGGGCTGTGGTGTTTCTGGGCCTCCAAAGAGTGAAAAGCAATCTGAAAAACCCCATGAAGCTCAGGGTCTCAGAAATCTGGCTAATTAGCCTGGTTGAGAATAAAAGCATTTCCAAAGGGAAACCCTAAAGAAGCCATGTGCAATGCGCCAGCATCTGGGGACGTGTCTAGCACAGTTCCCTTCCACGTGGGGAGGGTGCACTCAGCACTCATACTGTTGACTCTGGTCTCGATACTGTGTTAGTCATCTTACACATGAGCTTTTATAATTCTCCCAGTATCCCTTGGAGGCAGGCATGACTATTCCCACCTTATAGATGAGGAAACCAAAGGTCAGAGAGTATAATCATTTGTCTTATACAAGCTAGAAAAAGGTGGAGTCAAGTTTTGAATCCAGCTCTCTCTGGTCATGCCATGCCATCCCAATCCCCATCTCCATCCCCACCCTATCCCATCCCTATTCCCATCTCCTCCCATCCTAGCTTTTAACTACTTGCTATGGTTTGAATATGTTCATGTGTTGGAAACCTAACCCTGATTGACACAGTGCTGGGAGGTGGTACCTAATAAAAGGGATTAGGTCATGAGGACTCTGCTGCATAAATGGATTGATGTTATAATAGGAGTGGCTAGTTATCTTGCGAGTGGGTTTGTTATAAAAGTGGGTTTGTTATAAAAAGAGTTTGCTCTTGCACATGCTCTCTTGCTCTTCTGCCATAGGATTCTCCGCCTTCTGCCATAGGATGAAGAAGCAAGAAGGCCCTTGCTAGATGCAGGCTCCTCAACTGTAGACTCCCCAGCCTCCAGAACTGTAAGAAATAGTTTTCTTTTCATTATAAACTACCCAGTCTGTGGCATTCTGCTATGGCAACGTAAAACAGACTAAGGTACCACTGTGCAGTGAGAGTTTACAGTCGTGATGGTTAATTGTATGTATCAACTTTGTTTTTTTTTTTTTTTTGAGACGAAGTCTCGCTCTATCGCCCAGGCTAGAGTGCAGTGGCCGGATTCAGCTCACTGCAAGCTCTGCCTCCCGGGTTCACGCCATTCTCCTGCCTCAGCCTTCGGAGTAGCTAGGACTACAGGCGCCCGCCTCCTCACCCGGCTAGCTTTTTGTATTTTTTTTTTTTTTTTTAGTAGAGACAGGGTTTCACCGTGTTAGCCAGGATGGTCTCGATCTCCTGACCTCGTGATTCACCCGTCTCGGCCTCCCAAAGTGCTGGAATTACAGGCTTGAGCCACCGCGCCTGGCCATATCAACTTGACTGGGCCATGGGATGCCCAGATATTTGGTCAAACATTATTCTGGGTGTTTCTGTCCTGATAATTTTGGATGAGATTAACATTTGAGTCAGTTGACTGAGTAAAGCAGATTGTCTTCCCAGTGTGAGTAGGCCTCATCCAGTTTTTCCCCAAGTAAGTGACAAATTTTTCTGCTTTAAATTTAAACTGAAACATTGACTCTTCCTGAATTTTGAGCCAGCTGGCCTTTGAACTAGAACTCCCCTTCGGCTCTCCTGGGTCTCTAGCTTTCTGACTCACTCGACTCTACCTGGAGATCTTGGGACTTTCCAGTCTCCACAATCATATGAACCGATTCTTCATAAATTTTTTTTATCTAAATATAAATTTAGATTTTTTATATATATATATATATGGGAAATCATAATATTTAGTCTTCCAGTGGATTAAATTAGATGGTGGTCATAAGGTAAATATCCTTAGCTTGTCTATCAAACGTTGCTCAAATGTCAGCTTCTCAGGGAAGTCTTCCCTGGTCTCTATTTCAAATTGCACCCTTTCACACCCCTGTATCTAGCATGTGTTATTCCTATTCAATGACTTATGTCTCTCTAACCTTTATTATTCTATAACTTATAATTTACTTATTATTTGTTTTGTTTATTGTTTGTCTCCCTGACCAGTATGCAGGTACCATGAAAGCAGAGCATTTGCTTTGTCTTGTTGTTTAGCACATAACTGGTATTTGATAAATATTTATACCACACATGAAAGACCCTGTCTGGTAAATAGTATGCACTGATGAAATATTAGTTATCATAAACAGGATGAAAATTATTTTACTAGTGTTTTGGCCTTCCATAAACACACTTTCACGACATACCCAAACTCTACTCCTTAAAATGAGATGCTAACCTACTCTGAAAATCATTTGAGAGGACTAACCAAGCTAGAGTTCCTGGCCCTCAATAATAGCTAGACAATGTTAGGATTTTTGACATCTATCAGACATCCCTCAAAACTGGTCAATGGTTTTACCCTTTAGATGTGACTAAGGTAGAACATCTTTCTTGGCCTACCTTCTTTCATTTGTGAGATAAAAGAATCAGAAATAGAGCTATGAAAGCATGAAGTCTGGAGCGAGTCACACAGACACTAGTAACATACTGGAAATCCTACAGGTACCTCTTCATTTGCTCTTTTACAACTATCAAGTGACAGATTAAACTCTGAGCATACAAGAGAGAAATGACAGTGTAACTTATTATATGGCCCAGATAAGTTTTTTTAAAATGCTACTAACTGGCAGTTATTTGAGGACTCACTTTAATAAAATAAAACTGGTGTTTTATTAAGCTTACAGGAAGCCAAGTACCTCCCTACATTGTACCAAGCCTTCTCTCATTGTGGCAGGCATGAAGACATCTTGATATATGTGCGTGCTGTGGTTTGAACATGATGGAAACTTAGTTGCTACTGTAATAGTAGTAAGAGGTGTGGTCTTTAAGAAGTGATTAGGCCATGATGCCAGGGCCATGCTCTTGGGCTTCTCAGTCTCCAGAACTATAACCAAATAAACTTCGGTTCTTTATAAATTACCCAGTCTGTGGTACTGTGTTATAACAAAAGAAAACAGACTAAGACAAGATTGGTACCAGGAGGGGGTTGTTGCTATAACAAAAATCTAAAACTGGATAATGGGCAGAGGCTAGAAAAAGCCTGCATTGCCATGAATGGAGAGTTAAGGGTGATTCTGTTGAGGGTTCAGAAGAAAAGAGCTTTAGGGAAAGTCTGAGTCTTCTTGGAGATTACTTAAGTGGTCATGACCAGAATGTTGGTAGAAATAGGGGCAGTAAAGGCCATTTTGTTGAGGTCTCATATGGGAAATGAGGTATTGGAAACTGGGATAAAAGCCATCCTTTTTACAAAGTAGGAAAGACCTTGGCAGAATTGTGACTGTGACCTAGGACTTTATAGAATGTGGAACTTAAGAGTGATCAACTAGGATATCTGGTGGAAGAAATATCTAAGCAGCAAAGCATTCAGGCTGCTGCATGGCTATTTTTAACCACACAGTGAGATATGATAGTAAGTAAATTACTTAAAGGCAAAATTTATATTTAAAAGAGAAACATAATGGAAAGATTTGGAAAATTTGTAACCTGGCCATGTAAAGAGTGAAAAAAAAATGTGTTCAGGAGAGAATACTAAGGATGTGGCCAAGTGAACATTTGCTAAAGAGATTTCTATCAGTGGAAGAAAGCCAGGTGCTACTCATGAAGACAATGAGAGGAGGACCCAGAATTCATTACAAAAATTTTTGAGGCTGACTTCCTATCACAGTCCTAGAGCTCTAGGAGGGCAGAATGGTTTCAGGGGATGACCTTGGGGTGCCCTCCACAGATTCATTGCCCAGGACTGCCTCAGAACTCTACACTCTGCATTTCAGCACAGCGCTTCTCAGCTGCCCAAGCCAGGGCTCAAATGGTCCCTGGTGTGGCTCAGGCTGCCACTCCCAAAGGAGTATCATTCACACTTCTTCTTATATCATGTGGTATTCACCTGTCAGAGGGGTGGAGGCACTGCAGAGAGCTACTACTAGGGCATTGCCAATGGAAACGTGGGATTGGAGCAGCCACAGATGGTCTCCATTAGGGAAACATGTTGTGGAGTGGTGGAACTGGGGTCATTCCTGAGACCTCAGACTTGTAGAGTTACCAGTGTGAAGTGACAATCTGAGAGAGCTTCAAGCATGAGACTCCAACCAGTAAGAGCAGCATAGGCAAACTGCATAGGTCCCAACCCATGCCCCAGTGTGTTCAGGATTCAGGAGTCAAAGGAGATTATTCTCCAACCTTAAGACTTAATTTTGTTTTCCCTGTTGGGTTTTGGACTTACTTGGAACCACCTACCCTTCTTTTCTTGTCAGTTTCTCCCTTTTGAAATGGCAATGTCTATCCTATCCCTATTCTACTATTATATTTTGGAGGTAGATATCTTGCTTCATTTCACAGGTTCACAGCTGGAGGGAATTTGTGTCAGAATGAAGTACGCCTTGAGTTTCACCCATATTTAATTTAGATGAGACTCTGAGTGCCAACTTTTGAGTTGGCACTAGAATGAGTTAAGACTTTGGCGGCTATTAGAATGAAATAAATATATTTTGCCTGTGAGAAGAAGAAGGACATGAATTTTAGGGAACAAGGGCAGAATGCTATAGTTTGAAAGCATCCACAAACATTCATATGTTGGAAACTTAGTTGTCATTGTAACAATACTAGGAGGTAGGGTCTTCGAAAGGTGATTAGGCCATTAGGGCTCTGAAGAGATGATTGTCATTATCATGGGAGTGGTTGGTTATTGGGGGAGTAGGTTCCTGATAAAAAGAGTGAGTTTGGTCCAACTTCCCTTCTCTGTCCCCTTCCTTCACTTCCCTTACACTGTGGGATGACTCTCAGCAGATGCCAGTGCCATGCTCTTGGACTTCCCAGCATCCAGAATTGTGAACCAAATAAACTTTCATCCTTTATTAATTATTCAGTCTTTAATATTCTATTATAGCTGCAGAAAATGACTAAGACAATGGCTACAAGGTCAAGGTTAAACATACCCTGACGGTGGCAGGAAACATTTTTATGTTCCCAGTGTCAGCCGTCTGGGCTGGCAGATCCTTGGTCAGGAACCACAAAAGGGGTGAGTGGCTTACATGGACGATAGGTTTACTTTTGTATTCCCTTCTTGACCTGCACTTGAAGCACCTAGGTACCTATGAGGTCACTCTCAAGCAGCAGGAGACACAGACAGACTCTGTGACTTGGGAGTGAATGCCAATGGTAATGGAAGCTCACACTAGTTGAGCACTCTACCACTATTATACCAAGCACTGGGATCAGTGATCTGAAGTGGCGTCATCAACTTCACAGGGAATTTAAAAGATCACTGGATGCTACTGTTATTCCAGTTTTGCAGACAAAAAGATTGAGGCTCAGAATAATCAAATGACTTTTCTCAAGTTACATATGCAATAAGTGAAGGCACTGGGATTTGAATTGGATGATTCTGACTCTGTATTAGTTTGCTAGAGCTGCCATAACAAAATAGCACAGACTGGGTGGTTTATGCACCAGAAATGTGTTTTCTCACAGTTCAGGAAGCTGGAAGTGCAAGATCAAGGTGCCAGCAGGACTGTTTTCCTCTGAGGCCTCTTGCAAATGGCAGCCCTCTTGCTGCCTTCACCTAGTGGTCCCTCTGTCTTGCTCACCCTTGGTATTTGTGTGTGTGTCCTAATCTCCTCTTCTTATAAAGACACCCGTCAGATTGCATTAGGGCCTACCCTAACAACTTCATTTTAATTTAATCACTCCTTTAAAAGCTCCCTCACCAAACACAGTCACATTCTGAGGTACTGGGGGTTAGGACTTTCTTATGGTTATCTTAGGATACCATAAAAAAAATACATAAACCAGGTGTCTTAGGAAACAGAAATACATTTTCTCACAGTTTTGGAGGCTGGGGGAAGTTGAAGATCAAGATTCCAACACACTCAGTTTTGGTGAAGGCTCTTTTCCTGACTTGCAAACAGCTGACTTCTTGCTGTGTCTTCATATGGCAGAGGAAGAAATGGAGAAAGAGAAAGAAAAGACGGGGAGAGGTAAATTAGGACCTCACCCTTAAGTCCTCAATTAACTTTAATTAATTCCTAAGGATGCTATCTCCAACTACAGTTATATTGGGAGTTAGGGTTTCAATACATAAATTTGGAGGAACACAATTTAGCTCATAACAGACCACTCTTAGTCATTTTACAAGTTCAAATACTTAACCAAACCAGTCTTAGCCATTTTAAAAGTTCAAATATTTAGAACCTGAAGATCCTTTATGTATATTTGGCTGATGTTAACTCTCCGTTGGTAAAGCCTTTTAGGAGTCACATTCACGTCCTGCCTTAGTTGTACACGCAGAGGTGAAAGGGCCCTCTGTCCTAGGACCACAGCATAAAGGGGAAGTGGCACCCCCTGAGGCCAATGTAATGAAGGCCAGATCATTAGTGAGCTTTTCTTGGGGAAAGCAACTCTTGGGCAAGTTGCTCAACCTCTTGATCCCTGCCTTTCCTCATTGGTGTACCAGGCATAAAAATCATACCCAACTCGTGGGGATACTGTGAGAGAATATAACTTTGCATAATGCCTGGAACATACTCAGACATTACTAACGAAGTGACTTTTTATTTTTTATTTTTTTGCCTTAGTTACTTCCTTTCAGTAAGAGTTCAAAAATGTCACTAAACATCTTAAATAATCTCCTACAACAGCGTTTTTCAAGATATAATTTCTATATCCTGAAGTCAAAAGATGCTTTGCTCAGAATGAGTTCTAGAATCAATTATGTTTGGAAGCACATTTACAATTTCTGCCCCTTTGAAAATTAAATGCTCTGGGACATCTTAGAACAAAAATCTTGTTGAACTTGGCAAACCCGCCATCTTCTAGATGCATTTAATAGTGGAATGCACTTTGGAGATGGCATCTTATATAATTTCCTAAATCTTTGTGTATGTGGGGGTCTCTTTAACTCATTTTCAAGTTTCCTCATCATATTATGTATAATATATACGTGTGTGTGTGTGTATGTCTTTTTATATCTACTATGATAGTGTACACATAGTGTACACAAATGTCACTCATCCACTTCATTGGAATCTGTGTTCTATTTCACAGAGAAAGAGCTTCAGTCCAGCCTGGTAGGAAAGTATCCTACTTCCAGGCAGGCAGCCTAATCATAGAGGGAACATTGGATCAAACATTTCTGTGCTTTACTTTCCTTATTTATAGCTTTAGTGTGACAAATTAGAGAGGCCCTGATTTATTGTCCACTTTTAAATTCTATGTAATCCTGAATTAGTGGCACTGAAGTTGGTGAAGTTTTATGATAAAAATAGATAGAGAAAAGAGTCATAATCTTGTGAAAATAAGTGAAGACTAACCACATGAGAACAAAGGAAGGCTATTTATTCAGAGCTTGCTACAGGAAGGGAGTCAGCCACCATCATGTGCCAGACTCCAAGGCAGGCAGGGAAGTGGGAAGGATTTGTAGTGGAAAGAAGTAAAGGGCTAAGGTGTGCCCTGGGTGGAGGCTGTTGGCCTGGGAAATCTGAACATGGGCTAAGTCAAAGCAGGGCACCCTGATCAATTAAGGGTGAATATTTAGTTTTCGCTGGTTGGTCCTAAGCTGGAAGTGAGGACAACAATTAGGAAGCCTGGCAGTTATTAATAAAATCTTGGCCATTATGGATTGACTGTGACAGGGGTTATGTTTGGCTTCCAGGACAAATGGCTAGAGATTACCAGTTACTGCTAACCTGACTTCTGCACATCTGATTATAGACAGCAGGCTGGCTTCCTGGGTTTGTTACTGTGGATAATGGATTGGTTTTCTGGACAGGTTACCAGTTGTGGGTCAGAGTTCTATGTTTACGCAGAGTTGGGCTATTGTCTATTTGGATAGTCAGCCTCCTCTTATACTCACTAGCTCTTGGTTAAAGTTCCCCATATAACGCAATTCAAAGTTCTCCAAGTCAAGGAAATGTGTCTTGTGTTTGTGCTTCTGGTAAGTATGACAATAGAGGAAACCATGGATCTTCCTGGAATTCTTTTCCTGTAGTTCATCATTGTCACAAATCATGTGCTGAATGCAATAGTTAGCCTTCTGTGATTCTGGGAAGGCATCTTCTTAAACTTTATAAGAGTTGTGAGTTCCAGAAGAACCTACTGGGACTCCTGGGCACTCTCATGGCTGCTGAGGGGAACTGGAGGCTCCCCCATGGAGTGTTTAATTCCCTGTACTGATTCTTCTCAGGATGTCAATGAAGACTGGACTAGATTTGACATAGCATGTCTCAGCAATTTCAGAACAACTCTCAGCATCTCTATTTTTTTTTTTTTAAGATGGAGTCTCCGTTCTGTTGCCCAGGCTGGAGTGCAGTGGCACGATCTTGGCTCACTGCAAGCTCCGCCTCCCAGGTTCACGCCATTCTCCTGCCTCAGCCTCCCGAGTAGCTGGGACTACAGGTGCCCGCCACCACGCCCAGCTAATTTTTTTGTATTTTTAGTAGAAACGGGGTTTCACCGTGTTAGCCTGGATGGTCTGGATCTCCTGACCTTGTGATCCACCTGCCTCGGCCTCCCAAAGTGCTGGGATTACAGGCGTGAGCACCACGCCCGGCCAGGATCTCTATTTTATTTTATTTTTTAATAAAAAGAGAAAGAAGTTCTTTCCTAGGAGTCCATATGCTTTGACCTGTGACCTGACCTAAGGAGAATTTTAAAAAATGATTATTTAAAAAAATCACACAAAGAAGAACATGTGGCAGAGACTGTAAGTGGCCCACAGAGCCTTATCTGTCTGCTCACTTCAGAACAAACTTCTGTCGGTTCCTATCCCGGTCAATTCACAGAGAGCCTTTGCCAGATTTTAGAAGTAGGGTCCCCTTCACTATTAGTGCTGTGAGTTTGCGGGAGGTGCCTGGCAATGAGTTTGGGAATAGTGTCTGGCATCTCCATACAGTAGCTGTACAGGATAAACCAGTCTAACTTGTCGGGCTGGCCACATGGGGAGCAGCTGGGGGTGGTCTCAGAGGCTCTGACATCAGCTGGCTCCCAGGAACTGTAGACCTGAGTGTTTTGCTTTGTTTTCTAAACCACTGTGGCTCCTCCTATGTGACTGCTCCCAGGGCTAGTCCTGCTACCTTTTCCAGTTCAGCCTGCCTGATGGCTGGAGAAGAGTCAGTATCTTCAAGGCTTCAAAGTGTCCTCATCCCAGAGCTCAGTCTGTCTGAGTAAAACTTAAAGCATAATTTTCTTTACCTTTTCCATTCCTGCTGGTTCAATTCCCAATCTTTAGTTCAAAAGCCAGGCTGAATTACCTTTCTGGGAAAAGCTATCACACATGTGGGATGATAAATAATAGTAACTCAAAATATTAATACTTACAGCACATCATTAGGTGAGCAAGTCAAATATGAATGTGGGCCTACATCATAGTCTTGTTTCCTTTTTTTTGAGACGAAGTCTCACTCTGTCACCCAGGCTGGAGTACAGTGGCACGATCTTGACTCACTGCAACCTCTGCCTCCCAGGTTCAAGCGATTCTCCTGCCTTAGCCTCCCTAGTAGCTGGGACTACAGGCATCCACCACCATGCCTGGCTAACTTTTGTATTTTCAGTAGAGATGGGGTTTCACCATATTGTCCAGGCTGGTCTTGAACTCCTAACCTTGTGATCCGCCCCCGCCTCAGCCTCCCAAAGTGCTGGGATTACAGGCATGAGCCACCGTGCCTGGCCTAAAGCATAGTCTTAACTACTTAAAGTAAGTGAATAGAAAAATAGCAAAATTTGCACTGAAATAAATGTCAGAAAGGAAATGCTCCAAAGCTAAACCGTGGTTGCCACAAGGAACTGGAATTGTAGGTTATGATTTTTCCTTATTTTTTATTTTCTGTGTTTTCTAATATTTCTATTAAAAGCACATACAATTTTAAAATCAAATTAAAAAAAGTAGTTTAACCCAACACTGCTGTGATGTTTTAGTCATAAGAAACATGTATGTGTTTGTGCTCAAAAGTCCTTCTGGAAGCAGATGGAAAAAAGGATCCCTAAAGATGTGATTTAGACCCAGTTGTCACGGTTATCAGAAACAAGTCAAACACTTAGACAATCTGATGTTAGAGAGCTTTGAATTATTCTGGTAACTACTTCCACTCTCGGTTTACATTCTGGGAAAGACCTTTCTTTTTTTCCTTGCTTTGAATGTTTTAGTGTTGGAGCAACCAAGAATTATAGTTGTTCTAACTCTTAATATATTTAATTTTCAAAACATGAAACTTCAAGTAGAAATTAAAGCCCTGAATATATTTGAAACTCGCTGATGCCTCCTTTTTCACATGGGACGAATCCATTGCCTCTTGTATTTATTTTTATTGCATCTATAAATCGATTGGGAACAATAAAAACCCAGGAGCCTGAATGTCAGGAAGGAAAGGAGACTCAGTCACAGCTTGTTGGTAACTCTTTGATGTATATATTTGTTCCAAGTGTGGGACATTGGCATCTTTTTCCGTTTCTTGATAGAGGACAGTGTCTTCTGTAGTAGGCAGATAATAGACTTGGCAAGAGGGCAGGCTTGTGTCTTCTCAGGGCAGTGTTACCACTTTATGTTCATGGTTCTTGTTTTTGTTGTCATTTGTTTCTCCTCCCTCCCTGGGCCACCCTTAGAGGTGTTAGAGATCAGGATACGTAATTCTGTATTTATCATCTATCTTTTTGTTCCATACCTGTTTGCCCTTCCTCAGTCTGGCAGGGACACCCTCTGCATCCTCGGCTTCTCCCTGTAACAGCCACTATAACTCTGTTTCATACTCATCTGCCTGCTTGCCTTACTTACTTACTAGATTACAGGCACTTTGAGTCCAGGGATCATGCCATATTCATCTGCTTTGTATTCTTATTTTTATTTTTTTCCGAGATGGAGTCTTGCTCTTGTTGCCCAGGCTGGAGTGCAGTGGCTCAGTCTCGGCTCACTGCAACCACTTCCTTCTGGGTTCAAGCAATTCTCCTGCCTCAGCCTCCCCAGTAGCTGGGATTACAGGCACATGCCACCACACCCAGTTAATTTTTGTATTTATAGTAGAGACAGGGTTTTACCATGTTGACCAGGCTGCTCTCGAACTCCTGACCTCAAGTGATCCACCCGCCTCAGTCTCCCAAAGTGCTGGGATTATAGGTGTGAGTCACCATGCCTGGCCTCAGCTTTGTATTCTAAGCAACTAATATGGAGCCTAGAAGTAGACTTCAATACACTTTCTTAAATGAATAAATAAAGTAAAATCATTAGAACTATGCTTCAAGCACCGGTTTTAAGCACTTTGCCTATGTGGGTTCATGCAATACCCTGCAAGAGTTCTATTATTGTCCCTGCTTACTTGTATATGAGATGGAGGGCTCTGGTGACTGCAGACTTTCTGTCTGTAAAGCTGTGGCTGTTGAAAGTTGTGTCTCTCCTAATACTTCCCCAATGGGCTCCTTGGGGTGATGAGGGTGGGAATGGTCCCAGCCCCATGGAGAGAGGGCAATATTTAAGCACACTCAAAGGTCTATATAGAGATCATCCCCCTGCTAGTCCCTGCACAGACTACCCCCCATGACTCAAACTGTAGTGCATAGGGGTGCTTCTTATCTGCCCAGACTCTTGGCCATCTGGTTCACCAGGCTGGGCTATCTGGACACCTTGTGATTGGGCCTGTGCAAGTAGGATGCTGACATTCCATCCCTCTTCAGGCTCTTGTCTGGAACACTGTTGCTCATTTTCCACTCTTATTCTCTGTCCGTTTTCTCTTCTCATGTTTACTTGGCTGCCCTTGGGCCCTCTTGGCTTTGTTTTC
Organism: Theropithecus gelada; assembly: GCF_003255815.1. NCBI lineage: Eukaryota > Metazoa > Chordata > Mammalia > Primates > Cercopithecidae > Theropithecus > Theropithecus gelada. The sequence goes on along the minus strand of NC_037672.1, from coordinate 13,710,353 downwards.
AGCTCTAGCTCCTGCAGCCTTTTCAATTTTTGCAGCAGTGCTTGACTTCCCTGGGTGAGCCTCACTTCATGTAGCCAGCACTCGTCCCGGGCTCTTCTGCCCCTGGCAGCTTCTGGCAAGTCTCCTGCCTGACCAAATGCCAACTTGAGTCCCCATTTCCAGTGTGACACAGCCTCTAAGGCAGGGGTGGGGTTCCCCCAGAATTTATCACATAGCTCTGCAGAGAAGTTGTATGATGAGTTATACATCTCTAGTTCCAGAGTAGAAGTGGGAGAGGGTGGTTATCAGATTGAGGCTTTTCTCCCCAGCCTGACCTGCCAGCATTCTTTGTGGTTTCCCTGAAACTTCCATTCACCCTTGTTTCTGGGTTATTGCACACCCTCTGCCCATGCCTGGGAAACTTTCTCAACCCCACTCTCCACCCTTCAACTTGGCTCCTGCTCCTCCTGTGAGCCTCGGTTTTGATGCTCCTTCCCTTAAGAAGAAGCCTCTGCTGCTTACATACCCTGAGCCCTGGAGGCCTGGATCATGTAGGTACCTTTTCTTTTTTCTCCTTTGTCACTAAGTAAATCTTCATCATCATCATAATAGCCAGTGTTCACAAAATGCTTCATTTGTGCAGGCACATTTCTAAGAGCTGTACAAGGATTAGCTCAATGGATCCTCCACAACCACCCTGAGACAGGTACTATTTTTATCTCTGTTTCACAGATGAGGACATCTGGCACAAGGAAGTTACAGAACTTGTCTAAGGCTGCACAGATAATTAGTGGTGTAGTCAGGTTTTGAACCCAGGTAGGCTGGCTCTAAAGCCACACAGGGTGTAGCTGTTCTTGACTGCCTCTCATGAATGGCATTTGTCACACTGCATTGCACTGTCTAGTTACTCCTGTTTTACTCATAGCTGTGAGCTCCAATCTTTACATTTGTCTGTAACTAGAATTCAGGAATTTGAGCATAAAGCTCAAATCCAGGCAAAAATTAAACTCAATGAATATTTTTGGTGAAATAAATGCCTGAATTCTAGTTGCAGATATTCTGTCTCAGAAATTCAAGTAATTATTTCTTGATTTTGTGAGATGAAGTCTGACTGAAAAAAGGGATGGCCAGCTGGGCACGGTGGCTCACGCCTGTAATCCAGCACTTTGAGAGGCTGATGCGGGTGGATCACCTGAGGTTAGGAGTTTGAGACCAGCCTGGGCAATATAGCAAAACCCTGTTTCTACTAAAAATACAAAAATTAACCAAGCATGGTGAGGTGTGCCTGTAGTCCCAGCTAGTTGGGAGGCTGAGGCATGAGAATTGCTTGATCCCCGGAGGTGGAGGTTGCAGTGAGTCGACATTGTGCCACTGCACTATAGCCTGGGCAACAGAGTGAGACAGACACACACACACACACTCACACACACATGATGGCCAATCAACTGTTGAGTTATCTTTGAGTTCCTTAATGATTTCTGTTTTCATTCCTCTTATTTAATGAATATCAGCTGGGATTAACAACACTTTCTTGTCAGCTCAAATTTTTTGTAAATATTCATTAATTATTATTTGAAATAGTTGAACTGATAGGAAAGTGTCGTTTATCCCAGCACCCCCCGTACGATAGAGCTGGAGATTGGAAACAGAGGGTATAAGTGACTTGCTGAAGGTCACATGTGGAGCCAGTGACAAACAGGATTCTAGGTTAGATGGTTTCCAGTCCTGTGCCCTTTCTCTACACCTGGTCAAACAAAAACTGCAGTCACATGAGGGCTTGTAGTTAAAACAAACAGCAAGTTCACAATTGGTTTGATTATGACTTCAAAGAGCCTGACGGTACTCATGGCTTTGGTGCTCCCTGGGGCTGCAATCAGCCCAGAGTGAACACAGGGCAACTGATAGGAGGCCTGCTTGGCATGGCCAGAAGCACCCAGACCCTGCAAAGTCTCTTAGGGTGTTTTACTCACCATGAGGCCTCTGTCCCTGTGTGACCTTGGGCCCATTGCTCTGCTCCTCTGGTGTCCAGTCTATCCTCCTGTAGTATGATGAGCTTGATCTCAAAGGCTCCATCAAGCTCTGAAATTCTGACATTCTCTCTTAACATCCCCTCTGCTATTGGCTGCGTTCACTCCTGCCCCTCTGCCTTCACCTGAGCCATGTGTCCTCACTGATGTTTTCCATAACTCCTCACTGTTCTTTGGAATCCTCTAATTTAGAGGTAGAGCACAAGTCCCAGCTCACAGGTATGAAGGAAGGTCAGTGCTTTTGGGTCAAATCCAAATACTTTTCCTAACTTTTATGTGACCTGGGAACAGCGACTTTACTTCTCCAAGCCTGCAGCTGCAAAGGAATTGATAATACCCACAATATAAGAATGGCTGTGATGATTCAATAGAATTAAATGTATAAATTACTCAATGGGGCCAGGAATATAGTAGACTAGGGGGTCAGGGAAATTTTTCTGTAAAGAGCCAGGTAGCAAATTATTTCAGCTTTCAAGGAGTATGGTCTTATAGCTTTGCCACTGTAAGGCAAGAACAGGCATGGACAATATCTAAATGAATAGGAGTGACTGTGTTCCAGTAGAACTTTATAAAACAGGCTTCCATCTAGATAGGCACCCCCACACTAAGTTTTGCATGCTTTCTTGACTCCTATTGTAGCTTGTGATTCACATTGCTTTTTCTCTTTCCCTGTAGACAAATGTAAGGCTGTCTTGTGCTGTCTTTGTGTTTCTGTGGATCCCCTCCCTGCTTCATTCCTCCTTTGCCGGATAAGAGGGCAAGAACAGAGATGTTTTCATTGATGTTCTTTCATCCAGGGTTGTAGGCACAAGCAGTAGATGTGCCCAAATTTATTTATTTATTTGTTTGTTTGTTTATTTATTTATTTGAGATGGAACTTCACTCTGTCACCCAGGCTGCAGTGCAGTGGTGCAATCTTGGCTCACTGCAACCTCCGTCTCCCAGGTTCAAGCGATTCTCTTGCCTCAGCCTCCTGAGTAGCTGGGAACTATAGACACATGCCACCACACCCAGCTAGTTTTTGTATTTTTAGTATAGACAGGGTTTCGCCATGTTGGCCAGGCTGGTCTCAAACTCCTGACCTCGGGTGATCCACCTGCCTCGGCCAGAGTTATTTTTTAAAAATAAAATTGGCTGGGGGCAGTGGCTCACACTTGTAATCTCAGCACTTTGGGAGGTTGAGGAGGGTGGATTACTTGGAGCCAGGAGCTCAAGACCAGGCTGGCCAACATGGCAAAACCCTGCCTCTTCAAAAAATACAATAATTAGCCTAGCGTGGTGGTGCACGCCTGTAATCTCAGCTACTTGGGAGGCTGAGAAGGATCATTGCTTGAACCTGGGAGGCAGAGGTTGCAGTGAGCCGAGATTACGCCACTGCACTCCAGCCTGGGTGATAAGACTGAGACTCTCTCAAAAAAAAAAAAAAAAAAAAAAGGGAAAGAAAAAGAAAAAAATTAAAAGGAGCCTTCTTCCTTCTCATTTCAGGCCAGGGACTTGCATCTGAGGTCTCTCAAGTGTAGAGGTGAAGGACCTGGCACCAGGGGAGAAGAAAGCCTTTCTTAGGACAGAGTGGGCTTGCAGGCTGGGAGGGGCTTTACTTCTAAAGAGATGCTGTGCTTGAGAGCTGCTGGCACACAGGGGAGCTGGCCAGCAGCAGGGCAGCGTGTGGGTCTACTGCAGAGGTTCCATCGCCATGCCAGCTGCACGGTGGCCTCTGCTGAAAGCAGAACAATTGTTCCTTGCCATTGTGCAGAGCGGAGGGTGTTCAGGACTGTGGGCAGGATTGGAAGCAGCCACTCATTTCACAGAGCTCAGCTCTATGAAGAACAGGAGAGAAAGGGTAAGGAAAGGGGAAAAGAGCACCCGCTATTAGAATGTGTACCTGCTCAGAAATTGAAGTGACCTGTGGTGTGAGCGACGATAACATTTGCCGTGAGTTGCTCTGGGTTTAGAACGAGAACTGGGCTTCTAGAGGCTGGTAATTGGAGTGCTCAGAGATGCAATAACCCATCTGGCAGTTATTCTGCAAATTTCAGTGCCTTGGTCAGGAGCCAGAAAGAAAAAATTCATGCTCTCTTCTCTCTCTCTCTCTCTTTTTTTTTTTGAGATGGAGTCTCGCTCTGTCATACAGGCTGCCAGGCTGGAATGCAGTGGCATGATCTTGGCCCACTGCAACCTCCACCTCCTGGGTTCAAGCAATTCTCCTGCCTCACTTCCTGAGTAGCTGGGATTATAGGTGCGTGCCAGCACTCCTGGCTATTTTTTTTTTTTTTTTTTTTTTAAATAGAGATGGGGTTTCACCATGTTGGTCAGGCTGGTCTCAAACTCCTGACCTCGTGGTCTACCTGCCTCGGCCTTCCAAAAGTGCTAGGGTTATAGGTGTGAGCCACACCTGGCCTGCTCTCTTCTCTTAATCCCCAGTGCACACACTTCTAGCTGCACGAAGCAGCCCCCAGTCTGGCAGGATTGTTAGTGCTACTTTGCTTGGCTCAGCGACTCAGGGAAGCCCCTAGAAATACCAGGTGTGTCAGCTGCTGGCCTCCCACAGGGGCTGGAATATGGCCAGGCACCCAGGAGGGGCCAGGAAGGAGTGTGGGTAATGGAAGACTGTGACTTCCAGGGTCATCTGGGCTTGACTTTGAGTCCTTGTTCTATATGGGCAAGGTATGGAACTTCAGCAAAGACCATCTCTGGGACCTACTTACCAACTCTGTGATTTGGCCAAGCTACTTAGTGTTCTGTGCCTCAGTTTCCACATGTGTAAAATGGGAACAATATTGTACCTTCTCAGAGTTGAGGAGGTACAGTATTCCTCAGAGTGTTATGAGGACCAAATGAGCATGCACGTACACACGCACACACATGCACACACTTTAAAGAGTCTTGCCCACAGCACACGCCAGTATGGGTTTACAACCTTTGTGATTATTTTCTCACTTGTGAAATGGGAATAATGACATCTACTTCCTGGGGTTCCTGTGAAGGTGAGATGGGTTCATGAATGTAAAGCCCCCATTTCTGGGCTTGGAATATAGTAGGTCCTCAGTGAATGTTAGTAAGTTTGTGGTTCCCTTCACCACAGACTTGTTGCACAGCATGGGTAGGACTCATCAATGACCATGGATTGTGGACCAGGCTTCGTCACCTGTTAGCTGTGTGACCTCAGGCTAGTCACTGCCCCTCTCTGGGTGTTCTTACTAGAAGATTAGGAGGTCAGACAAGGTTCAGTCTTTCTGCTATAGTATCCCAGTCTTCCCAGGGGGTGGGAAAGCTTGTCACAGATGCCTGTCTTACAGAAATTTGCCTTGAGCACTAGCCTGACGGTAGATGGTAGAGGTCACAGGTGGGGTGTTTCCAGCATGTGTGAAACATGACAAGGTGAGGGGCTCCCTGTGTAGCCTACAAAACTTGAAAGAAGGAGAGGCCAGGTGCGGTGGTTCATGCCTATAATTCCAGCACTTTGGGAGGCCAAGGTGGGAGGATCACCTGAGGTTGGGAGTTTGAGGCCAGCCTGACCAACGTGGAGAAACCCCATCTCTACTAAAAATACAAAAAAGAAAAAAATTAGCTGAGCGTGGTGGCACATGCCTGTAATCCCAGCTACTCGGGAGGCTAAGGCAGGCGAATTGCTTGAACCCAGGAGGCAGAGGTTGCAGTGAGCCGAGATGGCATCACTGCAGTCCAGCCTGGGCAACAAGAGTGAAATTCTGTCTCAAAAAAAAAAAAAAAAAAAAAAAAAGAAGGAGAATGAGGTTTCCTCAACTCTTAGCAGCTCCCAGATCCATCATCATCATTATCACAAACACTTTGTTATTACTGAGCACTTTATATACTTTAATTCATTTGACCCTCACAAGTATCTCATGAAGCAAATGCCATTATTATACCTGTGTTGCAGATAAAAAAAAAAAAAAAAAAAAAAAAAGGCAACGGAGAAGGTTACCTTGCCAAGGTGACACAGCTGTCAAGTAGAAATGGACTTTGATTACAGTGGTTTGAGTTCTACATCTGGCTCTACACCATGGGACTTAGCTAGCAAATGGAAAAAACAGATCAGGCCACAGGCTGCAGGACATGCAGTGAAGTGGGACATGTATTGGTTCAGAGGGCAGGTATGCTGTGTTCATCCGGGGGCCCAGTCAAGACTTGCTGGAGGCCAAAACCAAATTGCACAACTTTAATTTCTCTGGGTCATAGCTGCCCTAGCCTGGTTCAGGGAATGGGAGGGTCAGGCGAGAGTGCTGTCTTCAGTAAGGCCTGGGAAAGGAAGAAGCTGTTGAAATGGGAAGCCTCATTCCCAGGAAGGCAATAGCACGCATTGACAGGATACAGGATGGTACTTGGGGATGAAGAGGCAGGTCCTTCCAGGTAGGAGACATTGAGGCACTTTACATTCAAGAACACATGGGGCAGAGGATCAGAGGCCCAGTGGAGGCTCCACAGTGATTGGTTCTGTTATGGAAAAAACTACATTTTCACATGACTTGAGCCTTTGCGTGTCTTGTCTAACTTAAACCCTTTGGACAGGTCCAAGGTTAATCTCTCCAGGGCTCTCTGGGGGAAGCAAACAAGAGTGTGTTCTATGTAGTGTCCAAAGAGTGCCCAGAATGCAGCCCCACTGCTTCCATGACCGTTCACTGGGCGCTTATCTTTTGCTGCTTATAGTGTTACCACTTTATAGAAGATGGAAGTGAGACTCAACTGTAAGCTTACTGACCACCAGTACACAGGCTGCGGTAGAGCTGGGATTTGAACCCTGGTTGTTCTGATCCCAAACCTCTGCCCTAAACTGCTCTACTCTACTGGATTTTAGGAGAAAGTCTCTGTCCTTTGGCTTAACATGTGAGGTGTTTCATGACAGGCCCCTGTCACTCCTGCTCACTCATGCTACACTGCAGCCACAAGAAGTTATTGCTGTTCCTGGACTCTGTGCCCTTTCTGTACCTCTGTCTTTGCCTAGGTCATGCATCTGCCAGGATTTCCCTTCACAGTTTTCTCCTCTTCCTTTAATGCTCAGCTCATGTGTCACTGTTTGAGGAAGGCTTTTCTCATTACATTTTCAGAGACTGCTGAACAGCTTTCCGCCTGTCTTCCTGAACCCATTCTCACCAATCTAATCTTTTCTATACCCATCTGCGACAAGGACCTTTCTAGAATGAAGCTAGGATCTTGTTCCTCCCTGGTTCATCACCCTTCAGTAGCTCCCTATTGCTCTGAAGGTTCCTGGCACACGTGGCCAGTTCTTGTGACTCTTGCCTATTCGTCTCTTGAATAATGCCTTGCCAACCTCCCTCTCCCACTCCGAACTTCTTCCAGTTTTCTGGAGGCTCCTTAACTCTCCTACTGCCCTCCCATGTCACATGCTTCTCCCTCTTCCTGGAATGCTCTCCGCCTCTGTCTTCAGTGGCCAACGCCTTCTCTTTCTTTTAGTCTCAGGTTATCTGTTCCTCAGGGAGACTTCCCTGTGTCCTAAACCAAGACAGATCCCCTCTTGCAGCTCCCATTGTAAAACTCAACCTTGTTAACATTTTTTTCCTCTCTGGAAGATGGTAAGTTTCACTAGGGCAGGTAACTTGGCCTGGCTTTGTGCAGAGTTCCTGGTACATAACTAGTGCTGAAGTCATAGTAGGTAGATGGATGAACAGATGAGTGTGGTGGCTTGCCCAAAGCCATCAAGAGCTAATTCTGGAGCCTTGGAATTCTAAATTCCCCATCCCAAACCATCTCCCTACATCAGCTTGTCTATAGACCCTGCTTGCCTTGCATGCTTATTTCCTACATCTAGACCATTTTCCCCAAGTTACTCTCACTATATACCATATTAACAATCATACTATATGATGTTTCCTGCTCTAGGGAGCACCTTTCAAATATTTGTACACTCTTGGTCCTTGTGTTTTGTCTGCTAGTCAAGTTCTCCAGTTCATCTCCTTTAATTTTTCTTTCTTAAATCTCGTCATACTCACTTTGTACCCAGTTTAATTTCCAAAGTATTTTCCCCTCTTCCCACCTCCTTAATATTATTTTTTAAAATGTCCTTAAGTTTAGAAGCACTGGCTTAGATACATACTTCAGTTTAAGTCCATAGAAAATCATTGTGCCCAACACTTGAGATAGAAAGATGAGCAAGGCATTTCCCAGTGTTCAGGGAACTATAGTCTTGTATCTCTGAAGGCTGAGTGCCTCTATGCTGGAAGGGACATATTTTGGTGTATTTATTTGTATTGGGCATTAAGCAAGATGCAAGTAGCTTTTTTTTTTTCCCCCCCAGTGCAGGGTACTTGGGAAGCACCCCCTAGAATCATCCTGTTCTCTTCTTTTCTATTCTTTCTGCAGACCCACAATTGCAACTCTACATCCTCTTAGGGAACACTGAGACAGCCTGAGCTACCTGGTTCTAAATCTCAGAGAGAAGGAGACCATGGCCCTGAGTCAGGAGACCTGGTTTGGGAGTTAGGTTAGAAAGCTGCTTACTTTGAATTAGGAGACAAAGTGTAGGGTTTGAATTATTACCATGCCTCTTATTAACTGTATCTTCTTGGCAAAGATATGTCAAACTCCCCGCTTTCTTCATCTGCAAAACAATAATAACTGCCTCACAGAGTTCTTCTACGGATAAAGTAATGGAATGAATAAAATATTTCTGGCTCAAGGACTCAGCAAATCCGATCTCAAATCAATGGAGTAGCAGTTTAGCCATGATCTGTCTTTTGCAGCTACACTGTGTGTTTGTTAGTGATCCCGTGAATGAACTGCCTTCTACTGTCTAGGTCACACCATAGATTCAGTGCAGCTTAGATAAGGTTAAACCCTTGGCTTTTAAACACATAGCTGGTGAGGGCGTAGCCAGACATCAGGTGTATTGGAAAGAGTTTTATATTTGATCAAGTATAAAAGATACATTCAAATATGATATAGTCACTTCAGAGAACACCTTGGTTATGCTGTTCAGAGTACAAACAATTTTTTCTCTCATGATGCATCCAGCCCTCCTCCATCTGTGCATTCAACCTTTGAACTGGGGTTTATTGAGCCCCTACTATGTGCCAAACACTACACTAGTGACCCAAAGATGTAGTACCTGTGTGAGTGGGCACACACTCTTAGTTTGTAGGCAATACAGCCTGATGTAGACTGTGATGGAAATAAGCAGAGAAGCTATGGGATGGGGGCAGAGAGAGGGACTGGTGACCCCACTGAAGGGCCAGTAAGGGTTGCCTGGGGAAGATGATCTGTTAGACAGTTTATATAGGCATTGGCCCAATCAGAGTAGATTCTGGTCAAGGAGTTAGGACTGGATTCTTAGATGCGTTCTGTTATGCCAGGCATTAACCCTGTAATCGCGGGCTCCCAGAAACCTTGGGGATGAGACAGGGTGGGAGGGGTTGAGCATCGTCAGTTGAGGGAGCTCAGGGAAGTGGCTATTCACTGACCACATAGAAAGGGTTCTGTATGTTACCTCTGGCATTGCCATCCCACCCTCACCTTGCTTGGTTATGAAGTTTAGGACAAAGTTACCAGGTTTACAAAAATCCTGAAACCCTCGCCAGATACTCTACTCTAAATCTGACTGATTTTACTTCATTTTCCCTGTATTGCATTTTTGAAAATGGTGGTTTATGTCTTTCTTTCTTTTCCATCAGTTGTATAGATTCTTTCACAGTTTCTTGCTAAATAGAATGTCCAAAATGGTTTTAAGCATCTCTGTCTCTGTGCCTTCCTGCCTTAATTAGTGCTGTGGGTCTTTCTCTCCTCCTTGTTGAATCATGCCATCAGCACACCTGTAAGCTCCTCATAGTGTCTTTTTACTCTCTAATATTAACTCAAGTGTTGTATATCTTCTTAGTCTCCATGACTTTTGAGAGTAACGCAGAAGTGCCTGATGCCTCTTACTTTCTCTGAAAATTTCTGTGCGAGAATGAAGCAGCCAATTCTGGGAGGCAAGCAAGTGCAGAGAATGCACGTTTTGGAGTCAGGAGACTCTAAATTTAAGCACTAGGTCTTTTGTAGTTGGCTATTCGGCTGTGGGCTAGTCTATTTCTTGGGGCTTTATTTAAAAACTAGAGATTAAAATTGTGAGACTTCAGTGAACCGCCTGCATTGGCTTAGGTCCATCAATAAGTAGACACCAAAGTGGGATAAGACATGTTAAGATGTTATTAGAAGAAACGCCTGTGAGAAAGGAAATAGGTCAGAAGTTTGGAAAGGCTGGGAGAGCCTCAGAGGCAGTGTAACTCTGACCCCAGTGAAGGGGAGAGGGAGAGGAAGTTGGTGGAAGCATCCCAGACTATTGTTTAGTCTACAGAAGGGTTGACAAAGCCTTTGGGAAGTCCTCAAGCTTCAGTTGACCAACAAAGATGTCCTGGAGTTCCATGTCTCTCAGGAATGGGTCGGTTTTGGTGTCTTTGATGCAGTGAGTCATTGTGGGGGTAGCCTGTGTTGTAGAGGGGTACTCAGGCATAAATGTAGTGATGAATTTCAGGTACAACAGCTGAGTCCAAGATCAGTTATGTTCCCTGTTGTAGGAGGTCCACAGGGTTCATCCTCACAGCTACATCAATGCCTGTCACATTTCCTGGAATACAAAAGTGGCTGTCCGACACTTGAATCTGAAGTGAGATGCCATTTCCTGAATTTGCGAGGCAGGGTTCCTCTACCTCAAAATAGAGAAAGCCTTCACATTGGCAAAGAATGAGAAAGTGCCGAGTGCTGTGAGCAGCACACAAGAGATGCTCAGGAAACCTGGGAAGGGGCCCACATATGATGGAAAGAATACGCCTGTCTTCAAGTCCCAGTCCTATGATATGCCTTTGTTTTTAAACGTATTTTTACCTATTACAGGGAGCTGACAAGAGGGTAAAACAAGATAACTCTACCAGACATAGGTACCCCTAAGTGCAGGACGGCTCCATAACTTTCTTCTCTCTGCACCCTACCCCCTTTACTTTCAATTATCTTAATTTACTTAGGTAACAAATTTATCAACGTACCTGTTCCAAGGCCCAGAATGAGAGCTTGTGTTCTACATGCCTAATCTTATACGGAGTATTTACCCTTTCAGAGAATGTTCCTGCAGGAGTCAAGTTTATTTATGATGTGGTGATACTGGGATTTCAGAAGGCAGAAGTGTTCATTGGGCAGAGAAGCGGTACCTAGCATATCAAAGCTCTGTTTTTCTACCTGATCCTAGGGTCCCTCTTAGCAATGCTATCCCCATTAACAAGGTTCTTTAATTTGTGACCTAATGTAACTTCTTTCTACTTTCCATCTGTTCATTTATACAACAAATATTTGAGAGCCTGCTCCATGCCAGGCACTGTGTTGGATCTTGAGATGGAGTTGCTCTAACAGAGCATCTGAGTTTTGGTCCTTCCAAAAGCCAACTCCAACCCAGGGATTTGGGTGTAGGTAGCTTATTTGGGAGGCGGGTACTCCCAGTAAGGAATGCAAAGAAGTGGAGAAGTGAGTCAGGGAAGAAAAGGAAACCAATAGAGTATGCTCCCTCTAGAGCAGGGACCAGCAAATGTTATCTGTAAAGACCCAGATAGTAAATATTTTTGACTTGGTGGATCGTATGGTCTCTTCTGCAATTACTTGACTCCACTGTTGTAGTGTGAAGGCAGTCATAGGCAACATGCAAATAAATGGGCATGGCTGTGTTCCAATAAAACTTTATTAAAAACAAGTGTCTAGATGGATTTGGTTAATATTTGTTGACCCCTCATGGAGAGGGTACCTACCATGGGCAACTGGGGCTCAACTGCACTGAGAATCCACTGGAAATACACTTCTGCTAATTTGTCCTACTGAAAAGCAAACTGGCAGATTTATCTGTCAAATCCCTTCCTGCATGGTTTGAAGGGTTGATTCCTTGCTCCCTCGATTACACTTGGTTGACGTCGAGCCCATATAATCTTCCCCAGGAGTGCTGGGCATGTTCTGTGTCCAGAGAACACCCTCGGGCCAAGAGGCATAGGATTCCTCAGTGTGAGCCAAACTAGATAGTGACCTTGAGGGTGACCCAAGGGGACATGGGTGAGGCACCAAAAGTACCTATTACACAGAGGATCAAATATGAACCTCTAAAAATGACATCATATTTCATGTGGTCAAGAAAGCCCTGTTCATTGGAGAAAACCTACCAGGCATAAAGAAAAATTTCCAGTGTAAATTAGTTAAACCATTGTAGAAGACAGTGTGGCGATTCCTCAAGGATCTAGAACCAGAAATACCATTTGACCCAGCAATCCCATTACTGAGTATATACCCAAAGGAATATAAATCATCCTATTACAAAGATACAGGCACGTGTATGTTCATTGCAGCACTATGCACAATAGCAAGGACATGGAATCAACCCAAATGCCCATCATGGATAGACTGGGTAAATGTTGGTTTTTAAGCTACCCGGTCCATGACCATTTGTTATAGCAGCCTGAACTAAGGCACATGGCTTCTGTCAGAGCTGAGTACAGGCAGAACTCTGGGGTCTTCTACCCTATCTAGCAGCCCAGTGCTCTCCTTCAGCTTGTTCACACCTAGAATGCAGGCCCTGGAAGCCTCATCAGAGAAGATGTTTATAATAAAATACTCTGGTTGAGGGGAGCTGTCAGCAGGTCCAGGGAATAGCTACAGAGACACCAGCAATTGTCAATTAGGCACTAATTGCTTCCTGGCAAAGCCAGCCCTTTGATGGGTGATGGCTCAGAGATCACACAGATTAATCAGGTAAACATGCTTCTTCCTTTTCTGGGCTTTGGAATCCAGGTGGTAGGAGAGCTTGGAGAAAATAACCTGGTTGGTGGCCAGAAATTGGAGTGCTTATTGTAGGCAGAAGGCCAAAAAAGAGCATGGGAAGTTTCAGTTTATTTTTTAAAATCTTTTTTTGGTCATATGTCTAAGTCTAGCTGTTTCTAAGGCCTTGGGCTTTGTAGTTCTGCCCATCTGGATTTAAATCACTTTCCTTTCACTGTGACCTTGGAGAAGTTACTTAGCCTCTCTGAGTCTCAGTTTCTTTATCTGTAAAGCAGATACAACAGGAGAACTTACATTGTTGGATGGTTGTGATATATATAAGTTTACAAGTAATGATGCCTGCAAAGGGTTTAGCATGGTGCCTGGCACATAAATACAACTAATCAATGTTTGTTGTTATTGGGTTTTTCTAATTATTATTGACTCATGAACCTTGTGGGTGGTGAGAACAGAAACTAAAGGACATTAGCACCAACGGTGTGCCAAGTATTGGGCTAAACAACATACATAGAATCTCATTTAATATTTATAATAAGCATACAGGGTAGGTGTTGTTATCTTCTGCACTTTATGGGTGAGAAAACTGAGGCCCAGGGAGGTGAAATAATTTGCCTAGGGTCCCAAAGTGGCATGTTGCTGGACCCTGACTCCAATCATCCTCCCTTCTTCCCTCCATCCACAGTACATATATCTGGGTGAAATTGGGTTAAAAAGAATAAGGGAAAGCCATAAAAGGAGAGATATTTCATAAGAGAGCAGCCTGGGGTCGTGCCCACATGCACACATGTGCTGATAGTTACCCTTATCCGGGAATTTAGTTATAAACATCTTCAGTGAAATTATAGGGTGTCCAATACAGGTGTTAAGAAGCTGGAAGGAGCAGCACTGCGTACTAAGAGGTTGAGATGATAACACTGAATCTACTCATCTATCCATCATCCCCAAGGCATTTCATGGGCTATGGGAGACATTTTGAATATCCATCGATAAGTTTATATACTTCTCTGTGGCAGGCAGGGCCCTTCCCAGATGAAATTCAGATTGCTAATAGGAGTTTCTGGGAAGGAGAACCAAGTTCATCCTCAGAGGTGGGCAAAGGCTCTAAGAGTCTGACTGGTCCCTGACATGAGTAATTTCTTATCACTGTTGGTTTCCTTTTCTTATTTACATTACCCACCCTATGTGCCTGAGGAAGGTCAGGGGCAACCCCCTCCCTGTTTATATTTTTTATTCTCTATTGAAGTTAATTAGTACTATCTCGATGGTCCTTATCCCAAAACACAGCCCCTCGTCTTGCTGGGTCAGAGAACCTGGAAAGTATTGGTATGGTATGCAGAATAATGGCTCCCAAAGATGTCCACGTCCCAATTCCCCAACCTGTGAATGTGTTAAGTTATATGGCAAAGGGGAATTAAGGTTGCGGGTGGAATGAAGGCTACAAATCCACTGACTTATCAGGATTATCCAGGTGGGTCCAATAGAGTCACCGGGTCTATTAAAGTGGAAGAGGCTGGCGGAAGTTAGAGAAGCAGAGAGTTGGCAGCGTGGGAAGGACTCAGCCTGATGTTGCAGGTGGAGGAAGATGGAGGAAGAGGCCATGAGGCAAAAAGAGCTGATGGTCACGAGGCAAGTTCTCTGCTGCAGAAGGAATACAGCCCTGCTGACATCTTGATTGTAGCCCCATGAGCCCAGAGTAGGACCTCTAACCCACATAACTGTAACATAAGGCATTCGTGCTGTCGAAAGCTGCTAGGCTTGTGGTGATTTGTTACAGCAGCAATAGGAAACTAATCTACTTGGCATAACACAGGGAAGGGATAGAGTAGGAAACTGGCCAGAGGGTTTGAGCTCAGGGGTTGGAGTGTGTGAAGGTGACCACCCTGTGTGGCCCAAGCCAAGCACAGGAAAGCACAATTAAAACAGGAAAAGTGGTAGCTGATATTTTCTTAAACAAAAGGAGAGCAAACATTGTACTGGGAAGATTCCTCTGGGAAAGTGGAAGAGCATGGGTCTTGGAACAAAGTAATCTGGTTTAAAACCTGACTGCATTTCTCCCATTCTGTGATCTTGGGCAGTTACTTAACCTCTCAGAGTCTCAATTATTCATGTATAAAATATCACATACTGACTGGCAGATTAAGGTATGCATGATCCCATTGATTATCTGTAAATTCAGATATTAACTAACTATGGATTTGTTCTGATTCATAACAACCAAAGAGAAGCAGCCCAGAAGTAGATGTATAATAAATGGAGACAAGCTTCTTCTCCAAAGGCTATATGCCACTAAACCTGCTGTATTTTTGTTTCTCTGAACTAAGCCATTGATTATTCTTTAGAAAGAAATTGATCTACATTTAGTATTAATGCAATGCTATATAGTAAAAGCTTCCAATTTAGAAGCTTTTTGGACATCATTGGGAGCCATTATTCTGCCCACCACACCAAGTATTTCTAGGTTCTCTGACACAGAAAGGCGAGGGGCTGTGTTTTGGGATAAGGACCATCAAGATAGTACTATTTAGGGAAGATAATTTTGATGGGAAGGGAACATGTTGCTTGAACTAAGAATTAGGATTAGGCCTAAGGACTAAGATATTCTTTGCAAAAACACACTTTTAAATAAACCTCTATCCGTTAAACACTTCACGTTCACTTCTTAGTTGGCCAGTCAACCAAATTTCCAATTCTTGTTTTTATCTTTACTTTAAAGCCCAGCAATGATCTTTATGTATAAGAATGGATCTTTAAGATGGTCTACATTTCTACCTTTGCATCAAAGTCAACATTCCCCGATCTGAACTCATTATTTATCCACTTCTGTCCGTAAATCTGTCCATCCTATGCTTCCAGTCTTAGTGAGTAGCAGTCACTTGGGTCCCATCACCGAAGCCCACAGCCTGGAGTCACCAATCCCTGCTGAGGTCCCTCTTTAGCATCTTTCTACCTGACCTCTTCTCTCCGTGCTCATTAGTAGTATTATTATTTCCACACAGAAGAAGAAATGATACTATAGTTCCTCTCTCTGCCTCAAGTCTTGTCCCCATCCCTGCTCTAATCTAGTCTCAACCCTGTGACCAGTATGACATTTCTAAATTAATAGTTTGATTGTGTTACTTTCTGCTTAAAACCTTTCAGTGTCTCTTTGCTAACTACAAGTGCTATGGTCTGAATTGTGTCCCCTAAAATTCACACATTGAACCCCTAACCTCCAGAGTGACTGTGTTTTGAGATAGAGCTTTTGGGAAGAAATTAAGGTTAAATGAGGTCATGAGGGTGGGACCTTGATTTAATAGTATTAGCAATCTCATAGGAAGAGACACCAGAGAGTTCCCTCTCTCTGCCATGTGAGGACACAGCAAGAAGGCAGCCATCCACAAGCTAGGAAGAGAGCCCTCCCCAGAAACTGACCCTGCCAGACCTTGACTGGGGTCTTTGAGCCTCCAGGACTGTGAGAAAACAAATTTCTGTTGTTTAAGCCAACTTGTCTGTGTTATTTTGTTATAACAACCTGAGCAGACGAATACAAAGAGATACAATCATGGCATATAAGGCTTTTTTCTTTCTAATCTCCACCTACCTGACAGGTCACAATAGACAGCTCTTTTCTTTACCCACTCATAATTTAGTTTCCTGATCCACCTTGCTCTTTGGGACAGAAGTCCTCCCTGCTGGGAATAGTCTGGATAGTTTCCTTTCATTCTTTATGGTTTTTCTTAGTGCATGTGATGAGAACTCCATTTTGTATTTTCTTAGGACTTGAGAGGAGCCTCCTTCATCACAATAAAAAGTGTTATAATTATTCCTTATCCAATCTACATCTCTCAGCTGACAGACTGAGAAGGAGAGAGAGAGAAGGATGCTGCCCTACCTGTCTGTCATATCCGTAGAACTCATCACAGATCTGGCGCCTGGTATATTTTGCAAAAAAAAAAAAAGTCTTTTGAATGGATGAATCAATGAATAGGTGGAACATGAAGCAAAGCTTATTCTTGCTTTTAGGATAAGTTCCAAAGTCTCTCATATGGCCTATGTACCTCTTCAACCTTGCTTAATTCCATCTCCTCTTGGTACCAGCCACAGGAAGCTGCTTGTTAGTCCCATAATCCCCCCATCGCCAAGACTTTGTACATTCTCTTCCTTCTACTTGGAATGTGCTCCCTGCTCTAACCAATCTTATGCTAGTGAGTGGCTATCCATTTTTCAACTTGTGGCTAAATGGCTTCCCATGGAAAGTTTTCTTGACATCTAGTTCCTTAGACAAGATCTCTTCCTCTGCCCTTTGTTCACTTAGCACTTTTCTGTTTGTTTCCTGATACTTTCTCCAGTGTGCTGTAGCATGCTTATGTGATTATATAATTAAAGTTGGGCTTTCTGATAAGGCAGTAAGGTCCCTGAGGTCAGGGAGGTTTTATTCACTTGCTTGATTGTTTTGTTTACATCTCGTACTCTCCACTAACCCCCGCCTCCACCACCTTACTACTGAGGCTTTAGAACAGTGCCCAGCACGTAGCACAGAGCAGGCACTCATAATAATACTCTGAGATGGTAGATAATTGATAGTTGCAAGATACAAATCAGACCCTACTTTTAGCCATTTTTCTGTACATCATTTCATTCACTTGGAGTTATCTAATAATAGGCTAGAATGAATCAGACCTTATCTCTCAGTGGCTTAACCCTTGCATCCCTTGGTTTCTGTCCACCCTGGAACAAAGGTTACAGGGTTCAGGCTGTCAATTAGTAGGTTTAAAAGTAAAGGCTATTCTTGTAGCTCCAAAGCCTTGCAGGTATAATAGGTGAAGGAACCTCACGGAACTCCTTTGTCAGGGAGAATTTGCAGGAAGCTAGAGCTCGTGCTTAGCCTTGAGGGGCAGGTATAGTTGGACTATAGAGAAAGGAATTGTTAGGGGAGAACTCTTATGTATTCTTGGTAGATTTGGAACTCGTAATTTGGTAGTTAAGAGCCT
The DNA here is from genome assembly GCF_003255815.1 of Theropithecus gelada. Classification (NCBI taxonomy): domain Eukaryota; kingdom Metazoa; phylum Chordata; class Mammalia; order Primates; family Cercopithecidae; genus Theropithecus; species Theropithecus gelada. The sequence goes on along the minus strand of NC_037672.1, from coordinate 13,692,622 downwards.
TGTTTCTGGAATCTGACTTCTTGGGTTCAAATCCTGGTTCTAGTCGTTTTTGGGAGAGTGACCCTGAGTAAATATATTACTCTCTCTGTGCCTCATCTGCTGAAGTGGAGGTTAGAAATAGTACCTACCTCATCAGGTTGTCATGAGGATTAAATGGGTTAAAATATGTAATGGGCTTAAAACAGTGTCTTGAACATAGGATGCATCTGGAAAGGCTATTTGATACTACTGTTGACCATTCTTGGTGTTTTTAATCCATGTAGAGAAACATCCATTACTATCTCACTCCTGGCCTCTTCCCCTGGAGGAGAGAAATAACTAAACTCTTTGGAGAGTCTAGCAGGAGAAACTGGCAATACTTCGAAACTTTCCTTCCTCTTAGGAACTATCTGGGTTTGCTCTGGCTCAGAATTGCTATGTCTGGGAGATAATTCTGACCAATTCTGGGATTCAGTATGAGGAAGTTTAAATGCCTGTGGTTATAAGCCAGATTCTCTAATATCAGCTTAACAGTGTCTCACTTTGACACAACTTGCCTGCTTCCTTAGTTTTCTCTACTGGTTTGCAACTTAATCAGGAAAGAGGTTGACTATTTATTTATTGGCTCCTCTTTAAGGCCCCAACAGGATCACATTTACAGTGAGTAGAAATGCATGGGAGAATAAATGGCAGAGGTCTTAGTGTCCCAAGAGCAGAAGATTCATGCTTGAGAAATTGGAAGAATTAAACAGTCAGTGTTCTTGGAGATGGTTGGAGGAGCAGCAAACCAGCATAGCCCACATGGTTGTGAGTGACATTCCTAAATATCAGAATCCCTACACTCTTGGAGTCAGAGGATGCAAATGTTGATGCTCAGAAAGTGTCACGACAGCTGCCTCTATAAAGGAGCTGTTCTTAGCCCAGATCCTCAGCAATGAATTACATTAACATGAGTGAAATGTGTGCAGAGCCCAAAGGTATGACATAAAGCATAAAGACAGCATTCAAGACAGAGCACTCAGATCAGAGAGACAGACACAGAGGACCACAGGGGCTATGCACACAGAGCAGCCATTCTTAGGCCAAGGGACGATTATGCACAGATATTTGTGCAGCATTGAGTGGACTAAGCAATCTAATCCAATTGCTTAAGATGATTTATAAATGAAACTAGCAGAAAACAAATGGCAACGACTGGGAATGTGGCCTTTGAAACAAGGTAAAAGTGCTCCAGGACAGACCAACATAGCAGTATGAGGACATGGAAAGGGACCATCAGAACTTGGTCAATGCAAATGGTAGAGCAATCTAGTGTCAGCTGGGTCAGATACTCTTCTACCTGGCACACCTGGCTAAATATGATTATGAGTGGTAATCACAAATAAATGTAAGACCACACTGTAGGTATTTGGTAGTTTGGGGTGAATAACTGCTCAAGGTACTTGTTTAGTGTAAATACATGTATATACTCCTTACTTCACAATTCAGATTTGCATGACTTTTAAGCAAACCCATTATGTCTGTTGTTATAATGTGTATGTTAAAGGGTCCATACAGGTATATGTGTTTAGAACTGGATAGACCCCACAAAACTTTCAGGCAGGGAAGCAGTAGGCAGTGTGGGAAAAATCAGCTCAGCAGATCATGTTTATGGCTACCTTTTCCTAGTATCTTCTTTTAGTATAGGAATAATCCTATTTCTAAGTAAACAAGTTAAGATTCTCATCACTTTTGTCAAATGTTTAAATATCAGTGGAAATAGTAACCACAGTGAGGCTTCTGAGGATGCTGGAAGAAGAGACCAATTTAGTTAATTAGAATGAATAATTCTGTTTAATTTCCCCTCCCTCCCCTTCCTTCCCCTCCCTTTTCCTCTCTACTCCCCTCTCTTCTCTTCTCCTTCCCTCCTTCCCTCCTTTCCCCTTTTCTCCTTTCTCCCTCCTCCCCTCCTTTCCCTTTCTCTCCTTTCTCCCTCCTCCCCTCCCCTCTTCTATTTTCCCTTCTCTTCCTCCCTCCCCCCGTCCTTCTTCCCTCTCTCCCTCCCTCTTCCTTTCCCTTCTCTTTTCTCCCCTCTCCTCCTCCTTCCCCTCCCCTCCCCTTTCCCCTCCCCGCTTCCCCTCCCCTCATTTCTCCCTTCATTTCTCCCTCCACCCTTTCTCCTCTCCCTCCCTCCCTCCCTCCCTCCCTCCTTCCCTTCCTTCCTTCCTTCCTTCCTTCCTTCCTTCCTTCCTTCCTTCCTTCCTTCCTTCCTTCCTTCCTTCCTTCTTCTTTTCCCCTGAAAAGATATTACAGGTTGTTTATCTGGAAAGCCAACTCTGGAAATAATTTAGCGGGCTGGATATTTATTAAAACATTTCTTTTGGATGAGGTCCAGTGGAAGGGAAAAGAAAGAAGCAGGACTGGGCAGGGAGGGAAGCTGAATGGTGATACATCCCTGATAATTTTATACAACCCCACAAAGGCTCCAGAGCTAGAGTGGCTCTTCAGAGTTGTCTTGAGTTAAGCCAAGATGACCTGGATTTTTCATAGTCTCACATTGGTCCATCATTGCATGTGGGCCTTCTGGGGAGGGGCATGAAATTACATAACCTTGGGGCATCTCTACAACTGAGAGATTTATGAAGGGGCTGATCATTGCAGGCCTCTGCCCTCAGAACTCCCAGGCTAGGACAACTAGATCCTCATTGAAGGAGCATATGGGAAGCACATCATTATATATAACGACTATAGAGCTGTTACAAGAATCCAGAAATAAGATGGTAGGGGAGGAAAGTTGAGACACACTTGCAATGACAATCAACAGAATTACTCTGTCTGCAAAATGAATGGGATCCTCAAAAACTGAATCTCTTACTTGTATCTTCAGTGCACACTTGAGTTTAATTTTCTTTATGGGAAAATTCTTCCAGAACTGATTTTAAATATGTATATATTTAACCTTTTGTTTTTCTCAATTAGCTCTTGAGGCAGCTTTGTGCAATTATAGAATGATAAGAATTGATCCCAAATTTTGTCTCTGACTAGTTTTAGATGTTTGATTTTGGTCAAAATTTATAACCTTTCTGAACCCAGTTTCTTCATCTGTAAAATGGGGATAATGCTTTCTACCCTTCTTAAGGTTAAGATTGGTACAAGGTTAAAAGAGAAACAATGTACATAAAAAGCACTTAGCACAATGTCTAATTTTACAAGTTTAGCCAACCTGCCTTATTTTGTTGTTGTTCTGTTTGGTTTTGTTTTAGGCTTTTAGCAGCCTGAAGCCATGTAATATTGTTTGACTCTCTGTCCCCACCCAAATCTCATATTGTAGCTCCCACAATTTCTATGTGTTGTGGGAGGGACCCAGTGGGAGATAATTGAATCATGGGGACAGGACTTTCCCTAGCTGTTCTTGTGATAGTGAATAAGTCTCATGAGATCAAATGGTTTTAAAAACAGGAGTTTCCCTGCACAAACTCTCCCTCTTTGCCTGCTGCCATCCATGTGAGATGTGACTTGCTCCTCCTTGCTTTCTGCCATGAGTGTGAGGCCTACCCAGCCATGTGGAACTGTAAGTCTGTTAAACCTCTTTCCTTTGTAAATTGCCCAGTCTCGGATGTGTCTTTATCAGCAGCATGAAAAGGGAGTAATACACCATGGATTTTAGTTTCTGTCTCTAGTGATAAGCAGAAACGGTAGATGAAAAAGGGGCTTTACTTGCCCAACCAGAAACAGAAACCAGGACCCCATGACTATATTATTTCCCTTGGACACCCCTAGATACATAGCAATTTTTCAATAAAGTCTGTCTTCTTCTCTAGAGGGGAAACTAGTTCAGACATTCTAGACTGTTCTGTCAGACTCAGTTTCAAAAGAGAGTATGTGGGAGAACAGTCTTTGTCAAATTTTATATATAAAATAATAGTATAAAAAAGCTTCTGGTTGTCAAGTGAAGTACGTGCATGAAACATTCATCTTGCAGCTAAGACCTAGCTTGTTGAAATCTGCCTGGAGCAAAATTTCATGGCTGAGTTACAGCTTCAGAAAAAAACATTCTAGGTTTGAATTTCTGTACCAACCTTCACATCCTGGCCTTATTTAAAAGGACATTTTAAGTCTACTGTGAAGTGGCATTTGGGATGATAAAGTTTTTGTTGAAGGAGAAAAGAGGGGAGACAGAAATATTTGTTTTATTTTGTTTTAGTAGTTTTCTATCTAGTGAAAACTAGAAATGATCTCTGACAGAGAGTGTAATAGAAATGTTTTGAGTGGCCCTCAAATCTGCAACAGTGTCCTGAGGCCTCCACTATATGGAGGTCCCTTGTGTGTAGAGGTGTAGAACATATCAGGATGCCCTGTCCTGAGAGAGTCAGAGTTCAATGGGGAGACCTTCATGAAAACATACTTTACTCCATCATATAACTAGAAAGGGCTGTGGTCTAATGCAGTTTATCCATTAGGCACTCAAAGCAGAGAGCCTGAGGCCTGTGAGTTTTTCAGTGGGCTTGAATGTAAATGTTCAGTATCTGAAAAAATAGCAACTCCTAAAAGAAAAAAAAGGAAACTGCAAAATTACAAGTGAATAAATGATAAGTTAAATGTTTATAAAACTTTACATCAGCTGTTCTACTTCAACTCAACACAGACACATATACATACACACATACACCAATATGTACATATATACACACAAAATATACATATTATATATAAACACATAAAACTTAAACTGTAAGAAAAAAAGTCAAAAATTTATACTAAACAAATTAAGAATTATTTTTATAATTCTTAACATTCCCGTCAATGAAATAATGACCATTGGCCATCAGTATTTATGGGGGACTGGTTCTAGGACCCCCTGTAAATACCAAGTCTAAGGATGCTTATGTCGCTTTAAGTAAAATGGTTTAGTATTTGCATATAACCTACACATATTTTCCTGTATACTTTAAATCATCTCTACATTACTTATAATACCCAATACAATGTAAATGTTATGTAAATCATTGTTATACTGTATTGTTTTGAGAATGATGGAAAAAAAGTCTATACATGTTTAGCACAAACAGTACCATCCATTAGATAAATTTTTCTATCCACAGTTGGTTGAACCCAAGGATGTAGAATCCATGGTTGTGGAGATCAGACTCTATAGTAAACATGGGATGTGGATATGTTTTATTTTCATGTGGTGTGCAGACAGCTTCTGAAAACATGAGTTCCTAGATCCTGCAAATGTTTAAAAATGGCCCTTGCTGTGGGGGCCCCAGAAGGGTGGTATCCCTCATAGGGAAAGATTCCCAAAAGATTCCCAAAGAAGGTAAAGCTAGACTTGAATGTTGGGTATAAAGCAAGCATGGTGACATGCCACACATATCACAACTAAGGAGAGTTCCAAAGCCATATAGTCAAGTCTCTCTGCTTATCTGGCCATCGGTTGGACACCTGTGACTTAACAGAATGCAACTCAATGCTTCCTGCTGGTGAGAACTCATGCCAACTCCTGAATTCATAATAAACAGAACCTGGCAAGTTAGGGTCATGTAATTGTCTTTCAATTTTTTGGTGAGTCTCTTTTGCAAAGGAACTAATTCTCTTGGACCCATTTGAGAACGAAAAGAGCAGAAACCAACAGCACAGGTGAGTGGAAAAGCAGGTAGCACAATATAAGCATAGCATATGTTCACTGGAGCACATAACCAGGTTCAGCCTCCCAGTGATGCTGATGGCATTTAATTTACCTGCTGCAGCTTCATTACAGCACTCCTGCTTCTGAGTCTTCCTTATCCTTTCACCAGGCTTAGGTAAGAAACAGAATTGGAATTTGAGGTAGGATATCCCAGCCCCACATTTTGTATTTTTTGAGTCAGAGAAATCTTGCCATGTTGTTTGTCTGGATAGGATTTTAGAAGATTTGCCTTTAATCTGAAGCTTCAGAGAAATTATGGCTTTACCTCTGGGAATGAGTGTTCTTCCTCTGGATTTACTGTATGCCATTGTTAATTATCCTAGTCAATTTAAAACTGGACCTGGGGGTAGTGGAATGAGGTCAAAAGTTAAATATCTGTATGGCCCGATTATGAATTTAACAGTAAATATCAGCATTCTTATTTTTTAAATGTTTTCTAATTGATCCATCTTTTCTTTCATGTAATAAAGGAAACTAAAGAAATAGTTTCTATGGAATGCTTACTCCGTGTTAAGTCCTCGGCTAAGTGGAATTTAATCTCTATCTCATTCCTATAAATTAGATATTATTGGCCTATTTTAGAGTTGAGGAAATGGAAGCTCGGCGATATTAAGGAAATAACTAGAAGTTACAGAATTATCAGTGGTGGGGCCAAGATAAAAATGAGGATTCCTAAGCATTTACTTTTTTTTTTCCATAGCACAGAATATTGCTTTTGAATGCTCTAATTGTCTCTCCTCTCTTTTCTGATGTAAAGTTAAAATAAATTTTGTTCTAAGAATGTATCAAGTTCCACTTTAGGTGCTGGGAATAAAGGGCGAACTTTCTCTTTAGGTAGGGTCTTTGCGCTCGAGAAACTCACGGTCTACTGGAGATATGGAAACAACTGACTTTAATACCAGATGGAATAAGTTTCCTAGAATGAACTATCTGCCTGAGTGTTAGGGGAGAGGAGACTGGTTTTGAGGGAATGGGATTGGTTATAACTGAGGGACTTAGAAAGCCTCCCTAGTGGAAATAATATTTTGAGGTGTGCTTTGAAGGATGAGGTTCAGCTAAGCAGAGAATGAATGGCCAGGAAGGACCTCTGGGTGGAGGACTCAGGAGGAGAGGGAGCAGGGAAGCATACAGTATGTTCTACAGGTGAGGGGATGGGGTTTTTCAGGATGTTCTGGCAGGGGGCTGCAGGGAGGTCTGCAGGCAGGTGCAGCTGTGTGAATTTCTTTCTTCAAGGACAGGAAGGAGGCTGGGAGGTGCTCAGAATACCTCAGCCTCATCACACAATGTGTTGTTCAAACTGTTCCCAGCCAGATATTATAATGGGGCCATAGAGTAGAGTGTGGCCAGCCCTTTTGCACTTTTTACAATCAGGAAAATAATTCAAAAATTGTCCTTTATGGACAACCAGTAGGGCCACTTTTGTCTACACACTGAGGTCAGGCTTTGTTATGAGGACAAGCATGCTTTACTCTGCACTTTCTACCTCAGCCTACCTCTCGGTGTGGGTTGTATAGTTCCTCATAGTTCCCCTGTGCCAGTCACTGTCTAGATGCTGGGATTCACTAGCCAGCCAGGCAAACATGGAGCTTGCATTCTAAAGTGGTATCCCAACAGTAAAATGATAAACAAATGAAGATGAAGTCATGGCTAGTAGAAAGTGCTGCAAAGAAAATAAACCATGGGATGTGATAGAGAGTGATGGGGAATGGGATATTTAGGGAAAGCTCTTTCAAGTGGCAGTCAAGAGAATATTAATTATTCAATTTAATTTGGAAACACAGGTACTCCACATAAATTCCAAATATTCTAAAGTGTATAAATAGAGAAAAGGGGCATCTCTCTCTCCATATCTATTCCCCAGCCACCCATTTGCATTTCCAGAGACTGAAATCAGTTCCTTGTTTGTCTTTCTGGAGCAGTTCTATGCATGTACAGCTCATGTGTGTGCGTGTAGAATGCCAATGCCAATGATAGCATCCATATACACTTCCTGACATGTATTTTTTACCATTTAGAATATGTATTGAAGTTTCCACATCAGTATATTGAGTTGCCTCACTTATTTTTAGCTGGTTTCACAATATTCCACTATGTAAATAAACAGGTCCACAATCCTTAACTCCAATTCCCAAATTACCAAAGCCATAAAAACTAGGTTTTTTTCCTCTAAATTTTGACACCCAAACTCATCTGGGAGGAAACAATTTTGAACTGGTATGAAAATGTTTATGCTTTTTGGTTATCCCACTTCATGTTCATGTGGCATGCCTCAGAAGTATAAATAAATTTGATTAGAGGATGCTTCCAAGGCCTGCTGGTAATGGGTGTACATCTCATCTGTTACACCATGTTACTAAACTAGAGTGAAAAAAATCTGCATTCTAAAACAAAACTGGCCTCAAGCGTTCTGGATTAGAAATGGTGGATCTTTCTTGTGTTTTATTTAACTTGCTTTCTTTGGATGGACATTTTAATGGTTTCCAACATTTGTTCCCACAAACAATGTTAGAATGATATCTTGATAAATATGTAATTCTGTACTTGTGTTCCATGTATCTAAATGCTTTTATATTTATAATTTCAATCAATTTTACCAAACTGCTCTTATGCTCTTACCAGCATTAGTTTAAACTACCAATTTTCCCTGTCGGCATTTCGTGTCTACCAAGCACACTCAGCTCTCATTGAGAGCTTCATTAGCTGGATCTCCTTGTCAGCCAGGGCCGCATTTTCCTGATTTGATGATACTTGCTGATGATAAGAACCACATTGGTTTAATGGCAAGAGAAGAGCAAGTGATGCCTGAGCTTTGTTTGAATATCAAGTAGATTTGACTGTCTCCTTTTTAGAAAATAGGCAGCCCAGGTATGAGATCAGGTTTTATGATGTAATTATGTGACTGATCTTTTAGCCCATATGACAGATACTAGGCAGTGATAATATTGAGGATGATGAGATTTATCTGAAGCAAAATGATTGCGTTCTTTATTGTTGTAGGTTACACTTCGTGAATATTGTGCATTATATGGTGAATACTCTTGGTGAATATGGGAATATTGAATCAGAACACAAGTCCTTGGCTATCTAGACAATAAAGCTAACTATAGAGAATCTATAGCGTAAGGGAAGGATCTGAGTTCAAATCTTGACATTCCTACCTAGTAGCTGTGCAAATGTTAGGAAGTCACTTGACTTTCCAGAGATTTGGCTTCTTTTCTTGTTTAATTAGGATAACCCCACATTTTGTCATTACTATTAGGGTTTAGTAAGATGAATGCTTTTAAGGCACCTGGCATATATAGCAGGTATTCATCAAATGACTGGTTTTAACGTTGGAGTCCTGAGCCAAGAGGCTTGTCGGTGCCTTTTAATTTTTTTTAAGTCTTACAATAAAGCAGTTAAACCCACTACACTGGATCTCTTTGGAAAAATAAAAATGAATATGTTTTAAGGACAGAAAACACAAAGAAATCAAGAAGACCAGGCATGGTTGATGGTTGGTCCTGATCATCCATGAAACAGACATTACATGTCCTTGTTTGAAAGCAATCAGACTGTGGAGGCTATTATCCTAAGCTAATTGATACAGGAACAGACAACAGTTTGATTTCAATATGGGTGTGCCTAAGTATAGACAGGCTTTGAGTGCAATTCCAAACACACTATCATAGGAGAGTAGAGGAACCAAAGGATACTTTCTCAGGCAAGTCATTTCTGATTGTCTTTGTTATTCTGAGATGTGAGGATACTTGTATCTCTCCTACCTCCCATTATTTATAGTCATCCCTTTTATTTTTAAATTTTTATTGTTTTCTGCTTTTATTTTAGATTCAGGGGGTACACGTATACATGTGCAGGTTTGTTACCTGGGTATGTTGTGTGATGCTGAGGTTTGGGGTACTAATGATCCCATCACTGAGGTACTGAGCATAGAATCCAATAGTAGGTTTTTCATCTCTTTCCCCTTCCTTCCCCCTCCCCTATTGTAGTACCCAGGTTCTATTGTTGCCATCTTTATGTCCATGAACACTCAGTGTTTAGCTCTCATTTATAAGTGAGAACATGTAATATTTAGTTTTCTGTTCCTGGGTTAATTAGCTTAGGATAATGCCCTCCAGCTGCATCCATATTGCTATAAAATATATAATTTTGTTATTTTTAATGGCAGTGTATTCCCCAGTGGATATGTACCACATTTTCATTTTCCTGTCCACCATTGATGTGGCACCTAGGTTGATTCCATGTCTTTGCTGCTGTAAATAGTGCTGCAATGAACATGCAAGTGCATGTGTCTTTTTTGGTGGAATGATTTGTTTTCTTTTAGATGTGTACCCAGTAATGGGATTTCTGGGTCATGTGGTAGTTCTGTTTTAATTTCTTTGAGAAATCTTCAAACTGCTTTCTATAGTGGCTGAACTAATTTACATTCCCAATAACAGTATATAAGCATTCCCTTTTCTCTGCAGCCTTACCAGCATTTGTTGTTTTTTGGCTTTTTAATAATAGCCATTCCAACGGATGCGAGATAGTGTCTCATTGTGGTTTTGATTTGCATTTCTCTGATGACTGGCAATGTGAAACATTTTATCATCTTTGTTGGCTGCTTCTGTGTCATGTTTTGAGCAGTGTCTGTTCATGATTTTGGCTCATTTTTAATAGGGTTATTTGTATTTTTCTGGTTCAATTGTTTAAGTTTCTTACAGATTCTGAATATTAGACCCTTGCCAGATGCATTTTGCTTTTTTTTTTTTTTTTTTTTTTTTTTGCCACTCTACAGGTTGTCTGTTTATTCTGTTGATAGCTTCTCTGTTTTGGTTTATGTATGTGTTTTTGTTTATTTGTTTGAGACAAGATCTCACTCTGTCACCCAGGATAGAGTGCAGTGGTGTAATTGTGACTCACTGAAACCTCAAACTCTTGAGATCAAGCAATTCTCCCACCTCAGCTTCCCAAGTAGTTGGGACTACAGGCGTGCACCACCTTGCCTAGCTATTTTATTATTATTATTGTTATTTGTAGAGATGGTGTCTCACTATGTTGCCCAGGCCAGTCCTAAATTCCTGGGCTTAAGCAGTGCTCCTGGCTCAGCCTTCCAAAGTGCTAGGATTACACAGTTTGCTGTGCAAAAGCTCTTTAGTTTAATTAAGTCCCACTTGTCGATGATTCTTTTTGTTGCCATTAATTTTGAGGACGTAGTCATAAATTCTTTCCCAAAGCTTATGTCCGGAATGACATTTCCTAGGTTTTCTTCTAGGATTCTTGTCCTATTCTTAAATTTTTTTTTTTTTTTTTTTTTTGAGACGGAGTCTCGCTCTGTCACCCAGGCTGGAGTGCAGTGGCCGGATCTCAGCTCACTGCAAGCTCCGCCTCCCGGGTTCACGCCATTCTCCTGCCTCAGCCTCCCGAGTAGCTGGGACTACAGGCGCCTGCCACCTCGCCCGGCTAAGTTTTTTTTGTATTTTTTAGTAGAGACGGGGTTTCACTGTGTTAGCCAGGATAGTCTCGATCTCCTGACCTCGTGATCCGCCCGTCTCGGCCTCCCAAAGTGCTGGGATTACAGGCTTGAGCCACCGCGCCCGGCCTATTCTTAAATTTTTAATCCATCATGAGTTAATTTTTTTATATGATGAAAGGTATGTGATATGGTTTGCCTCTGTGTCCCCACCCAAATATTATCTCGAATTGTAATCCCTTTGTGTCAGGTGAGGGGCCTGGTGAGAGATGATTGGATCATGGGGTACTTTTTCACCTTGCTGTTCTTGTGATAGTGAATAAGTTCTCATGAGATATGATCACTTACATGTATGTGGCACTTCCCCTTTACACACTCTCTCTCTCTCCTGCTCCTCCATGGTAAGATGTGCTTGCTTCCCCTTTACCTTCCTCTATGATTGTAAGTTTCCTGAGGCTTCCTAGCTATGCTTCCTGTACAGCCTGCAGAACTGTGAGTTAATTAAACCTCTTTTCTTTGGAAATTACCAGGTGCAGGTAGTTCTTTATAGCAGTGTGAGAACAGACTAATACAGATTAATACAGAAAATTGGTACCAGGAGTGGAGCATTGCTATAAAGATACCTGAAATTGTGGAAGTGACTTTGGAACTGGGTAATTAGCAGAGGTTGAAACAGTTTAAAGTCCTGAAAAGAAGACAGGAAAATGTGGGTAAGTTTGGAACTTCCTAGAGTCTTGTTGAATGGTTCTGACCAAAATGCTGACAGCTATATGGACAATGAAGTCCAGGCTGAGGTGGTATCAGATGGAGATGAGGAACTTCTTGGGAACTGGAGTAAAGGTTACTCTTGCTATACTTTAGTAAAGAAACCATTGGCATTTTGCCCCTGCCCTAGAGATATGTGGAACTTTGAACTTGAGAGAGTTGATTTAGGGCAGCTGGTGGAAGAAATTTCTTTTCTCTTTTTCTTCTTCTTCTTCTTTTTTTTTTTTTTTTTTTTTTTTGGAGACAGAGTCTTGCTCTGTCACCTAGGCTGGAGTGCAGTGTCATGATCTCAGCTAACTGCAACCTCCACTTCCTGGGTTCAGGTAATTCTGCCTCAGCCTCCTAGTAGCTGGGATTACAGGCATCCACCACCATGCCTGTCTAATTTTTGTATTTTTGGCAGAGATGGAGTTTCACTATCTTGGCCTGGCTGGTATAGAACTCCTGACTTCATTATCTGCCCACCTCAGCCTCCCAAAGTACTGGGATTACAGGCTGGTGGAAAAAATTTCTAAGCAGCAAAATGTTCAAGATTTGACCTGGCTGTTCCTAACAGTGTACGGTCATATGCATTCACAAAAAGATAATCTGAAATTGGAACTTTGCTTAAAAGGGAAGCATGGCATAACAGTTTGGAAAGTTTGCATCCTGACCATGTGGTAGAAAAGAAAAACCCATTTTCTGGGGAGGAATTCAAGCCAGCTACAGAAACTTGCATAAATAAAGGGAAGCTGAATGTTAATAGCCAAGGCAATGGGGAAAATATCTACAGGGCCTATTAGTGACCTTTGTGGCACCCCTTGCATCACAGGCCCAGAAACCTACAAGGGAAAAATGGTTTCAATGGCTAGGACCTGTGCCTAGCTTCTTTCTGCATCCATGGGACATGATGCCCTGCATCCCAGCCACTGCAGCTCCAGCTGTGACTAAAAGAGAGCAATGTACAGCTCAGGCCATTGCTTCAGAGGATGCAAGTCCCAAGCTTTGGCGGCTTCTATGTTGTGTTAGGCCTGTGAGTGCACAGAAGGCAAGATTTTGTGAGCCTCTACCTAGATTTCAGAGGATGTATGGGAATGCCTGGATGTCCAGACAGAAGTTTGCTGTTGGGTTGGAGTCCTCATAGGGAACTTCTACTAGGGCAGTGCCCTGCACAGAATTCCCACTGGGGCATTGCCTAGTGGAGCTATGAGAAGAGGACCATCATCCTCAAGACCCTAGAATGGTAGATCCACTAACAGCTTGCACTGTGTGCCTGGAAAAGCTGTAGGCACTCAATGCCACCCAGTGAAAGCAGCCATGGAGGCTGTACCCTGTAGAGCCACATGGGTGGATCAGCCCAAAGCCTTGGGAGCTGACTTCTTACATCAACATGCCCTGGATGTGAGACATGGAGTCAGAAGACATTATTTTAAAGCTTTAATGACTGCTCTGCTGGGTATTGAAATGGAGCCTGTGGCCTCTTTGTTTCGGCCAATGTCTCCCATTTGGAATGGGAGCATTTACCCAATGCCCGTAACCCCATTGTATTTTGGAAGTAACTAACTTGTTGTATTAGTTTGTTTCTATGCTGCTGATAAAGACATACTTGAAACTGGGAACAAAAAGAGGCTTAATTGGGCTTCCAGTTTCACATGGCTGGGGAGGCCTCAGAATCATGGTGTGAGCAAAAGGCACTTCTTACATGGTGGCAGTAAGACAAAAATGAGGATGAAGCAAAAACGGAAACCCCTGATAAACCCATCAGATCTCGTGAGACTTATTCACTATCATGAGAATAGCACAGGAAAAACCAGCCTCCATGATTCAATTACCTCCCCCTGTGTCCTTCCCACAACACTTGGGAATTCTGGGAGATACAATTCAAGTTGAGATTTGGGTGAGTACACAGCCAAGTCATATTGTTCCACCCTTGGCCCCTCCACATCTCATATTCTCACATTTCAAAACCAATCATGCCTTCCCAACATTTCCCAAAGTCTTAATTCATTTCAGCATTAACCCAAAAGTCCACAGCCCAAAGTCATCTGAGACAAGGCAAGTCCCTTACATCTATGAGCCTGTAAAATCAAAAGCAAGCTAGTTAATTCCTAGATACAATGGGGATACAGGTATTGCGTAAATACAGCCATTCCAAATAAGAGAAATTCACCAAAACAAAGGGGTTATAGGGCCCATGCAAGTCTGAAATCTAGCAAGACTGTCAAATCTTAAAGCTGCAAAATGATCTCCTTTGATGTCATGTCTCTCATCCAAGTCATGCTGATGCAAGAGATGGGTTCCCATGGTCTTGGGCAGCTCCATCCCTGTGGCTTTGCAGTGTACAACCTCCCTCCTGGCTGCTTTCATGGGACATGAGACTTGGAGGGGGCCAGGGGCAGAATGATATGGTTTGGCTCCGTGTCCCCACTCAGATCTCATGTTGAATTGTAATTTCCATGTTTCAGGGGAGGGGCCTAGTGGGTTGGATCATTGGGGTGGATTTCCCCGTTGCTGTTCTCGTGATAGTGAGCTCTCACAAGATCTGATTGTTTAAAAGTGTGTGGCACCTCCCCTTTTGTCCCCCCTCCTGCTTTGCCATGGTAAGATGTGCTTACCTCCTCTTCAGCTTCTTCCATGATTGTAAGTTTCCTGAGGCCTCTTAGACATGCTTCTTGTACAGCCTGCAGAACTGTGAGTCAGTAAATCATCTTTTCTTATAAATTACCCAGTCTCAGGTAGTTTTTAAATTTTTTTTTTTTAATTTTCGTAGGTTATTAGGGTACAGGTGGTGTTTGGTTAGGCAAGTTCTTTAGTGGTGATTTGTAAGATTTTGTTGCACTGATCACCTGAGCAGTATACACTGTGCCATATTTGTAGTGTTTTATCCCTCGACCCCCTCCTACCCTTCCCCACAAGTCCCCAAAGTCCATTGTATCATTCTTATGCTTTTGTGTCTTCATAGCTTAGCTCCCACATGTCAGTGAGAATATACAATGTTTGGTTTTCCATTTCTGAGTTACTGAGACTAGAATAAGTCTCCAATGTCATCCGGGTTGCTGCAAATGCCATTTATTTATTGCTGTTTGTGACTGAGTAGTAGTCCATCATATATATATGTATGTCTCATTTTATATATATGTATATATATACACACATATATATATATTAAAATTTCTTTATTCACTTGATGATTGATGGGAATTTGGGTTGTTTCCACAATTTTGCAATTGCAAATTGTGCTGCTACAAACATGTATGTGCAAGTATCTTTTTCGTATAATGACTTCTTTTCCTCTGGGTAGATACCTAGTAGTGGGATTCCTGGATCAAATGGTAGTTCTACTTTTAGTTCTTTAAGGAATCTCCACATTGTTGATCCATAATGGTTGTACTAGTTTGCATTCCCACCAGCAGTGTAGAAATGTTCCCTGTTTGCTGCATCCATGCCAACATGTACTGTTTTTTTATTTTTTATTTTGGCCATTCTTGCAGGAGTAAGGTGGGATTGCATTGTGGTTTTGATTTCCATTTCCCTGATCATTAGTGATGTTGAGCATTTTTTCATATGTTTGTTGGCCAGTTGTATATCTTCTTATGAGAATTGTCTATTCATGTTGCTAGCCGACTTTTTAATGGGATTGTTTGACTTTTTCTTACTGATTTGAGTACATTGTAGATTCTGGATATTATTCCTTTGTCAGATATATAAATTGTGAAGATTTTCTCCAACTGTGTGGGTTGTCTGTTTACTCTGCTGACTGTTCCTTTTGTTGTGTAAAACTCTTCAGTTTAATTAAGTCTCAGTCATTTATTTTTGTATTTTTTGCATTTGCTTTTGGGTTTTTGGTCATGAAATATTGCTTGAAGCCAATGTCTAGAAGGGTTTTTCCAATGTTATCGTCTAAAATTTTTATAGGTTCAAGTTTTAGATTTAAGTCCTTAATCCATCTTGAGTTGATTTTTGTATAAGGTAAGAGATGAAGATCCAGTTTCATTCTTCTACATGTGGCTAGCCAATTATCCCAGCACCATTTGTTGAAAAGCGTGTTTTTTCCCCATTTTATGTTTTTGTTTGCTTTGTCAGACATCAGTTGGCTGTAAGTATTTGGGTTTATTTCTGGATTCTCAATTCTGTTCCATTGGTCTATGTGCCTGTTTTTATACCAGTACCATGCTGTTTTGGTGATTATGGCCTTATAGCATAGTTTGAAATCAGGTAATGTGATGCCTCCAGATTTGTTCTTTTTCCTTAGTGTTTGGCTATGTGGGCTCTTTTTCGGTTCCATATGAATTTTAGAATTGTGTTTTCTAGTTCTGTGAAGAATGATGGTGGTATTTTGATGTGAATTACATTGAAGTTGTCGATTGCTTCTGGCAGTATGGTCATTTTCACAACATTGATTCTACCCATCCATGAGCATGTGATGTGTTTTCATTTGTTTGTGTTGTCTATTATTTCTTTCAGCAGTATTTTGTAGTTTTCCTTGTAGAGGTCTTTCACTTCCTTGGTTAGGTATATTCCTAAGAATTTTTTTTCCAGGTACTGTAAAAGGGGTTGAGTTCTTCATTTAATTCTCTGCTTGGTTGCTGTTGGTGTATAGAAGAGCTACTGACTCATGTACATTAATTTTGTAATTGGAAACTTTGATGAATTCTTTTATCAGTTCTAGGAACTTTTTGGAGGAGTCTTTAGGATTTTCGAGGTAAATGATCATATCATCAGCAAACAGTGACAATTTGACTTCCTCTTTACCAATTTGGATACCCTTAATTTCTTTCTCTTGTCTGATTGCTCTGGCTGGGACTTCCAGTACTGTGTTGGAGAGGAGTGGTGAGAGTGGGCATCTTTGTCTTGTTCCAGTTCTCAGAGGGAATGCTTTCAACTTTTTCTTATTCAGTATTATTTTGGCTGTGGGTTTGTCAAAGATGACTTATTACATTAAGATATGTCCCTGTATGATGATTTTGCTGAGGGTTTTAGTGATAAAGGGATCCTGGATTTTGCCACATGCTTTTTCTGCATCTATTGAGATGATGATGTGATTTTTGTTTTTAATTCTGTTTATGTGGTGTTTCACATTTATTGACTTATGTATGTTAAACCATCCCTGTATCCCTGGTATAAAACCCACGTGATCATGGTGGATTATCTTTTTGATATGTTGCTGGATTTGGTTAGCTCATATTTTGTTAAGGATTTTAGTGTCTGTGTTCATCAGGGATATTGGTCTGTAGTTTTATTTTTTGGTATGTCCTTTCCTGGTTTTGGTATTATGGTGATGTTGGCTTCATATAATGATTTAGGGAGGGTTCCCTCTTTCTCTTTCTTGTGGAATAGTGCCAAAGGATTGGTACCAATTCTTTGAAATTTCTGACAGAATTCTGCTGTGAATCCATTTGGTCCTGGACTTTTTTTGTTGGTAATTTTTAAATTACCATTTCAACCTTGCTGCTTGTTATTAGTCTGTTCAGGGTATCTAATTCTTCCTGATTTAAGCTAGGAGGGTTGTATTTTTTTCAGGTATTTATCCATCTCTTCTAGGTTTTCTAATTTATGCATGTAAAGGTGTTCATAGTAGCCTTGAATTATCTTTTGTGTTTCTGTGGTGTCAGTTGTAATATCTCCCATTTTGTTTTTTATTGAGGTTATTTGGATTTTCTCTTTTCTTGATTAATCTTGTGAATGGTCTATCAATTTTATTTAGTTTTTCAAAGAACCGGCCTTTTGTTTCATTTATCTTTTGTATTTTTTTGTTTCAATTTCATTTCGTTCTGCTCTGATCTTGGTTATTTTCTTTCTTCTGCTGGCTTTGGGTTTGCTTTTTCCTTGTTTCTCTAGTTCCTTGAAGTGTGACCTTAGATTGTCAGTTTGTACTCTTTCACTCTTTTTAATGTAGGTATTTAGGGCTATGAACTTTCCTCTTAGCACTGCCTTTGCTTTATCCAAGAGGTTTTGATAGGTTGTGTCCCTATTGTCTTTCAGTTTGAATATAATTTTTATTTCCATCTTGGTTTCGTTTGTGACCCAGTGATCATTCAGGAGCAGGTTATTTAATTTCCATGTTTATGCATAGTTTTGAAGGTTCTTTTTGGAGTTTATTTCCAGTTGTATTCCACTGCAGCCTGAGAGTGTTTGATATAATTTTAATTTTTAAAAATTTATTGAGACTAATTTTGTGCCCTATCATATGGTCTGTCTTGGAGAGCGTTCCAGGTGCTGTTGAATAGAATGTGTCTTCTGTGGTTGTTGGATGGAATGTTCTGAATATATCTGTTAAGTCCACTTGTTCCAAGGTGTAGTTTAAATCCATTGGTTCTTTGCTGACTTTTTGTCTTGATAGTCTGTCTAATGCTGTCAGTGGACTATTGAAGTCCCCAACTATTATTGTGTTGCTGTCTACCTAATTACTATGTCTAGTAGTAATTGTTGTGTAAACGTGGGAGCTCTAGTGTTAGGTGCATATATGTTTAAGATTGTGATATTTTCCTGTTGGACAAGGCCTTTTACCATTATCTCTTTGTCCCTTTTTGTCTCCTTTTAACTGCTGTTGCTTTAAAGTTTGTTTTGTCTGACGTAAGAATAGCTACTCCTGATCACTTTTGGTGTCCATTTGGATGAAATGCCATTTTCCACTCTTTTACCTTAGGTGAATGTGTGTCCTTATGTATTAGTTGAGTCTCTTGAAGGCAGCAGACAGTTACTTGGTGAATTCTTATCCATTCTGTAGTCCTGTATCTTTTAGATGAAACATTTAAGCAATTTACATTCAATGTTAGTATTGAGATGTGAGGTACCACTCCATTCATCATACTATTTGTTACCTGTGTACCTTGGTTTTTTGTTTTGTTTTTTAAATTTTATTTTTGTTTTATAGGTCCTGTGAGATTTATGCTTTAAAGAGGTTCTGTTTTGTTATATTTCCAGGATTCTTTTCAAGATTTAGAGTTTCTTTTAGCAGTTCTTGTAGTGGTGGTGAATTCTCTCAGCATTTATTTTTCTGAAAAAGACTGTATCTTTCCTTCATATATGATGCTTAATTTCTCTGGATACAGAATTCTTGGCTGCTAATTATTTTGTTGGAGGAGGCTGAAGATAGGGCTCCAACCCCTTCTAGCTTGTTGGGTTTCTGCTGAGAAATCTGTTAATATAATGAGTTTCCTTTATAGGTTAGCTGGTGCTTTTGTCTCAAAGCTCTTAAGATTTTTTCCTCATCTTAACTTTAGTTAACCTGATGACAGTGTGCCTAGGCGATGACCTTTTTGCAATGGATTTCCCAGGTGTTTTTTTGTGCTTCTTGTATTTGGATGTCTAGGTCTCTAGCAAGGCCAGGGAAGTTTTACTTGATTATTCCCATAATTGTTTTCCAAACTTTTAGATTTCTCTTCTTCCTCAGGAATGCCAATTATTCTTAGGTTTGGTTGTTTAACATAATCCCAGACTTCTTGGAGCCTTTGTTCACATTTTCTTATTCTTTTATCTTTGTTTTTGTTGGACTGGGTTAATTTGAAGACCTTGCATTTGACCTCTGAATTTCTTTCTTATTCTTGTTCAGTTCTATTGCTGAGATTTTCCAGGGCATTTCACATTTCCATAAGTGTGTCCAATGTTTCCTGTAGTTTCGATTGTTTTTTATTTATGCTATCTATTTCATTGTATATTTCTTTCTTCCCTTCTTGTATTCTTTTTTGGATTTCCTTGCGTTGGGCTTCACCTTTCTCTGGTGCCTCCCTGATTAGCTTAACAACTAATCTCCTGAATTATTTTTCAGGTAAATCAGGGATTTCTTCTTGGTTTGGACTCATTGCTGGTGAACTAGTGTAATTTTTGGGGGGCTGTTAAAAAGTCTTATTTTGTCATATTACCAGAGTTGATTTTCTAGCTCCTTCTCATTTGGGTATGCTCTGTCAGAGTGACGTTATAGGGCTGAAGGCTGTTGTTCAGATTCTTTTGTCCCACTGGGTGTTCCTTTCATGTAGTGCCTTCCCCTTTTCCTATGAATGTGACTTCCTGAGAGCCAAGATGTAGTGATTATTATTTCTCTTCTGGATCTAGCCACGCAGCAAGTCTACCAGGCTCTGAGCTGGTACTAGTGGTTGTCTGCACAGAGTCCTGTAATGTGAATGGTCTATGGGTCTCTCAGCAGTGGATACCAGCACCTGTTCTGGTGCAGGTGGTGGTGGGTGTAGTGGACTCTGTGAGAGTTCTTAACTGTGGTAATTTAATGCTCTTTTTTTATGCTGGTTGGCCTCCTGCTGGGAGGTGGTGCTTTCTGGAGAGCATCAGCTGTCATACTATGGCGAGGAACAGGCAGAGGGTGGAGCTTTAGTACTTCCAAGAGTATATGCCCTTTGTGTTCAGTTACCAGGGTGGGTATGGAAGGACCATCTAGTGGGGTCAGGGCTAGGAGTGTCTAAGCTCAGACTCTCCTTGGGTGAGTCTTGCTGCGGCTGCTGTGGGAGATGGGGGTGAGGTTCCCAGGTCAATGCATTTATGTTCCTACAAGGATTATGGCTATCTCTGTTGAGTCATGCTGTTTGTCAGGGAGGTGGGGGAAAGCTGGCAGTTACAGGCCTCACCCAGCTCCCACACAATCTGAAGGGCTGGTCTTACTCCCACTGTGCCTCCCCTATCAGCACCAAGTCTGTTTCCAGGCAGTGGGCAAGCAGGGCTGAGAACTTGCCCCAGGAAACCTGCCTCCCAGCTGCAACAGAAAGTAGGGCTTTAGTTCTTCCCCTGCCTGAAAAGTCTGCACCCGAGATTCATGCCCTCCCCCAAGTTGTGGCTAGGAGGCTTCTCAGCAGTTCAAATTGTTACAAAGTTCATCTGGAGATTTCCTTTTCCCTGTGGTGCTTTCCTCACACTTCTGGCTACCCTCCCAAAGGTTCCCTATAATTCCAGACAGCAATGACCTGCTTGGGGACCCAGTGAGCTGACAGGGCCTTTCCTGCTGCTGCTTCTACCCCTGTATTTTGCTTGACTCTCTAAATGGACTCAGCTCCAGGTAAGGTCAGAATCTTCTCCTGTAAACTAGACCTTCAGTTTCCCCAGTGGGGGTGTGTGTTTGGGGGAGGACAACCTCCCTTTTCCCACTTTCACAGTTTGGCACTCATAATATTTGGTGTGTCTCCCAGATTGTGCAGGGGCAATCTGCATCCTTCAGAGGGTCTTTGGGTCCTCTCATGTTTCCTTATTTATTCCTGCATTTGTTCTGTATCTAAAATTCATGATGCAAGCCTCCACACGCTTCTCTGTCCATCTGAGTTGGAGCTGCAATCTATTTCTGCCTCCGATCTGCCACATCCAATACCTTTTTTTCCCTCAGGTAGTTCTTTAAAGCAGTGTGAGCATGGATTAATACAGTAGGGGTCCAGTTTCAGTCTTCTACATATCCCAACACCAGCACCATTTATTGCATAGAAAATACTTTTCCTATTTCTTATTCTTGTTGGCTTTGTTGAAGATCAGATGGCTGTAGGTGTACAGCTTTATTTCTGGGTTCTATATTCTGTGGCATTTATTTATGTGTGTGTTTTGTACTAGCACCATGCTGTTTTTAGTTACTGTAGCCTTACTAGTTTTAAGTCAGGTAATGTGATGCCTGTGGCTTTGTTCTTTTTCATTGGGATTGCTTTGGCTATTTGGACTTTTTTGGTTCCATATGAATTTTAGAACAGTTTTTTTTCTAGTTCCATGAAAAATGAATTGGTAGTTTGATAGAAATAGCAGTGAATCTGTAGATTTCTTTGGAGATTGTGGACATTTTAACATTATTGATTATTCCAATCCATGAGCATGGAATGTTTTTTCCATTTATTTGTGTAATCTATGATTTCTCTTAGCAATGCTTTGTACTTCTCCTTGAAGAGTCTTTCACCTTCTTGGTTAGATTTATTCTTAGGTATTTTATTTTAGTTTTTGTGGCTACTATGAATGGGATGGCATTCTTGATTTGGCTCTGAGTTTGAATGTTATTGGTGCAACAAAATGCTCCTGATTTTTGTATATTGATTTTGTATCTTAAAATGTTACTAAAGTTGTTTATCAGTTCCCCAGTCTTTTGGCAGAATCTTTAGGGTTTTTTAGGTCTCTAAAATTCTTATCATCTGTGTAGAGTGATAGTTTGACTTCTTTTCTTATTTGGATGCCTTTTATTTCTCTCTCTTGCCTGATTGCTCTGGCTAGCACTTCTAGTATTATGTTGAATAGGAGTGGTAAGACTGGACATTCTTGTTTCAGTTCTCAAGGGAAATGCTTCCAGTTTTCGCCCACTTAGTATGATGTTGCCTGTGGGTTTATCATAGATGGCTCTCATTATTTTCAGGTATGCTCTTTCAGTGCCTAAGTTCTTGAGGGTTTTTATCATGAAGGGATGTTAGAATTTAATGCAAGCTTTTTCACATTTATTGAGATGACCATATGGTTTTTGTTTTTAATTCTGTTTATGCGGTGAATGACATTTATTAATTTGCATATGTTGAACCAACCTTACATCCCAGGACTTAAGCCTAGGTGATCATGATCAATTAACTTTTGGATGTACTGTTAGACTTGATTTCCTAGTATTTTGTTGAGAATTTTTGCATCTATCTCTCTCAGGGATATTGGCCTGTAGTTTTCTCTTTTCGTCATGTCTTCACCAGATTTTGGTATCAAGATAATTGCAACTTCATAGAATAAGTTGGGAATGAGTCCCTCCTCTTTGATTGATTTTTTGGAATAGTTTTAGTAGAATTGGTACCAGCTCTTCTTTGTATGTCTGGTAGAATTCAGCTGTGAATCCATCCAGTCTATGGGTTTTTTTGGTTGGTAGAATTTTGTTGCTGATTCAATTTCAGAACTCAATATTAGTCTGTTCATGGTTTCAATTTCTTCCTGATTCAATCTGGGGGGACTGTGTTTCCAGTAAATTATTAATTTCTTGTAGAATTTGTAGTTTGTGTGCATAGAGGTATTGATCTTTTGTATTTCTGTGGAATATGTTATGTCACCTTTGTCATTTCTAATTGTGGATATTTTCTTCTTCTCTTTTTCTCTTGTTAATGTAACTAATGGTCTATTGATCTTGTTTATCCTTTCAAAAAATACCTTTTGATTTCATGGAATCTTTGTAAAAATTCTGGGGTATGAATTTTGTTCAGTTCTGATCTGATTTTAGTTATTTTCTTCTACTAGCTTTGGGGTTAGTTTGTTCTTGTTTTACTAGTTCCTCTAGGTTTGCTCTTAGATTATTAATTTGAGATCTTTCTAACTTTTTGAGGTAGGTGCTTAGCACTATAAACATTTCTCTTAACACTGCTTTTGCTGCAACCCAAAGATTTTGGTATGTTGTGGTTCTGTTTTCATTTATTTCACATAATTGTTTGATTTCTGACTTAATTTCATTCTTTACCCAAAAGTTATCCAGGAGCAAGTTGTTTAATTTCTATGTAATTATGTGGTTTAGAGAGATCTTCTTGTTATTGATTTTTATTTTTATTCTACTGTGATCTGAGAGTATGGTTGATATTGTTTTGATTTTTTTTTAATATATACAGACTTGCCTTATGATGAGCATCTGGTCAATCTTGAAGTATGTTCTGTGTGCAAATGAGAAGAATATATATTCTGTGGTTGATGGATGGAGTATTCCATAGATGCCCATTAGGTCCAAAAGGTGAAGTATCAAATTTAAGTCCAGAATTTCTTTTTAAATTTTCTGCCTCAGTGATCTGTCTAATGTTGTAAGTGGGATGTTGAATAGGGCTTCCTCCACTATTATAATGTGGTTAAGTCTTTTCGTATTTCTAGAAGTAGTTATTTTATGAATTTGGGTGCTCCAATGTTGGGTGTGTATATATTTAGGATAGTTAAGTCTTCTTGTTGAAGTGAGCCCTTTATCATTGTGTAAATGCCTTCTTTGTCCTTTTTTGCTGTTGTTGGTTTAAGGTCTGTTTTTTTTTTTTTTTCTGATATAAGAATAGTGACCTCTGCCTTTTTGTTTTCCATTTTCATAATAGATCTTTATCCAACTGTTATTTTGAGTCTGTGGGTGTCATATGTGAGATGGGTCTCTTGAAGTCAGAAGATAAAGGGATCTTGGTTTTTTAAAAAATACAAATTGGCATTCTGTGACTTTTAATTTGGATTGTTAGACTTATTATCGTTCAAGGTTAATATTGATATGTGATGTTTTGAGGCTATCATGAAGTTACTGGCTTGTTGCTTTGTAGTTTGTATTGTGTGGTTGTTTTATAGGGTCTGTTGACTATGTACTTGGTGTTTTTTTTGTGTACTTAGGTGTATTTTGTGGTAGCTGATATTGTTCTTTGTTTCCATGTTTAGAATGCTCTTAAGGATCTCTTGTAAGGCTGGTCTAGTGGTATTGAATTCCCTTAGCACTTGCTTATGAAACTTAGGGAGGAATATGAAATTGTCAGTTGAAATTTATTTTTTTGAAAAATGCTAAATGTAGACCCCTAATCTCTTCTGGCTTATAAGGCTTCTGCTGTTAGCCTGATGGGATTCCCTTTACACATGATCTGACCTTTTTCTCTAGGCCTTTCTCTTTAAGGATTTTTTCTCTTGCATTGACCTTGGACAATCTGGTATCTCTATGCCCTCGTGTTCATTTTGTATAGATTCTCATAGATATTTTCTGGATTTCTTGTATCTAGATGCCTACCTGTCTTGTAAGATTAGGAAAATTTTCTTCACCTGTTCTCCTCAATATCTTTTCCAGATCATCTGCTTTTTATCCTTCTGTCAGAAATACTAATGACTCATAGGTTTGGCTACTTTACATAATACCATATTTCTTGAAGACTTTGTTAATTTTTAAAAATTTTGTTTTATTTTTTTCTGATAGGGTTTGTTGGAAAGACCAGTCTTCAAACTCTGAAATTCTCTCTTCTAGTTGATCAGGTCTACTGATAAAGCTTTCGATTGTATTTTGAAATTCCTTAAGTGAGTTTCAATTCCAGAAGCTCTGGTTGATTTCTTTTAAAGATGTCTCTGTTTCTTCATTTTCTCGATTGCTTTAGAAGTTTCTTTGTGTCAATTTTCAACCTTGGCTTGGATCTTGTTGAGCTTCCTTGCAATCCATGTTTTGAATTATTTATCTGTAAATTCTGAGTCCTGTTTTCATTAGGGGCCATTGCTGACGAGCTAGTGTAATACTTTGGTGGGGTAATTATATTCAGAATTTTCATGGCCACCAGAATTTTTGTACTGGTTCCTTCCCATCTGGAGATGCTGGCAGTTTTAATTTTTGTGATTTTTTTTGTGGGTAGGATATTTTATTTTCCCTGTTTTTCCTATAATGTATTTTTCCCCCTTCCTTGCACTCACTCCTTAGAGGGTGCAATTGTAGAGAATGCTGGGTAGGATCTTTTGGCTTTGCTCCTATGGCCCTATGCAATTCTTTTTGCAGGTTTTGTATTGGGCTGTGCAGTTTGACATACAAACCAGTAGAGGGTGCTTATAGGTAAGAGCTGGCTGTGGCCAACATGGCTGGGTATATATTTGATCCTTGTTTACTGGCAGAAGCTCCCTGTTGCTTCAGTCAATGGGCTGATTTGTGAAATGCATAGTGGTCTGAGCTGCTTGCTCAGCCCCAAGGGGATAGTGACGATTGTTGAGCAGGGCCAGACTGAGCAGGTACTCCTATGGGTCCTCTGATTGCAGGTATAAGCACTAGTGCTGAGGGAGAATCTGGTGGGTGACCACCAAATGTCAAGAGGTGTGCCTAGTGGAAACCTTCTTGGCCCCAAGTTCTCCACATGGGGACAGGGGGCAGTCTAAACTCCTAATCCAGGAAAATGGGTCCTCTCAATGCCTGGAGATCTGCCTGGGCTTGGAGTGAAGGAGGGCTCCCATATACTAAGATCTCTACACAAAAGTGGTGGGACAACTCAAGTGGCTGATCCAGGTGAGAAGGTGCTTTGAATGCCTGGAGATCTGCCTGGGCAGGGAGCAAAGAAGACCCTGCTGCACTGTGATCTATGTCCATTAAGGGTGGGGCAGCTCAGGCTGCTGATTCAGGTGAGCTGGTGCCCTGAATGTGTGGAGCTCTGCCTGGGTGTGGAGCAGGGAGGGCTTTGCTATACCGCAGTCTATGTCTAGGTAAAGTGGAGTGGCTCAGGCTGCTGATCCAAGAAGCTGTTGCTCCGAATGCCTGGAGATCTACTTGGGTTTGGAGCAGGGAAAGTCTCTCTCTACTAGGATTTCTGCATGGGAAGGGTTGGGCAGGTCAACCTCCTGATCCAGGCGAGTGGGTGGTCTGAATGCCTGGATATTTCCCTGGGCACAGAGTAGGGAGGGTCCTGCTACATCACAATCTATGTCTATGAAGGGTAGGGCACCTCCGGCTGCTGGTTTAGGTGAGTGGGTGTTCTAAATACCTGGATTTCAGCATGGGAGTAAAGCAAAACATGTGAAATGCTTAGAACAGTGCCTAGCACATGATAAACATTATATATTAGATATGTATTAGATAATATATATCAGAATATATTAGATAATATATATTAGATAATATTATTCACTCCTGAAATTGCTGTTTACTATGTGCCAGGGAGATGAGTGGTGGGGGCAGCATCAGGGTATATTATTGGGTCTGTAACTTACAGCCCTCTCTTTTCTAGCAGAGTTTTGAAACAATTGAGAAATAGGCAAGATAATTAGCAAATAGAGAAGAAAATGTTAGATTTATTATTGATAGAGTCTATGTAGACATACATCTTATAGACTGAGTTTGAGAAATGGGCTTGCTAACTCCAGCTCCCTGTCTAGGTCTTGAATTAGCGCACCCTGCAAAGTTGGATGCTAGGTCACTTCTCTCACTGGTACAGGTGTGGAAGGGAAGAGAGAAGAGATTCCCAGGGTTTGGGGTTCTTGTAAATTAGCTCCACTCTATGAACCAATGACTATTGCCATTAACTAGGCAAATGACTAAACCTCAGTGAAGAGTAAAAGGTGAAGCATGAGAAAAGGTCTTTTATCTACTAAATAAAGTGGGGATAGCCTGTTCAATGATGCGAAATCAAGCATAGGAAGTCTTGTATGTCTTCAGAATACACTGAGTCATGCCAAAAGATGTCTTCATGCTATGAATAATTTTTGTGACCATGGTCGCAAGTATTCTTTACGATCACATAAACCGAGTAAGAAGAAAGGGAACTGAGTGATCACAACTTCCCAGGTGATGATCCAGCACTTTATGTGCATCTCTCAGGTGGCCTCGGCTGCTCATGGTGGAGAAAGTAGGGATTGGGAATATTCCACATATATCTATGGGCCCAAGAGGAGAGAGTAGGATGCTCAGGGAAAAATAAGACCCACATGTGAGTCTGCATTTATATACATGTTCTTTCCAAGATAACTCTCATAATTCACACTTGTTTGGTGATTTCTTATTTTTTACTTTATTAATCATATTTTATTGTGGTAAGAATGCTTCCCACATGATCTACCCTCCTAAACATTTTTTAAAAATTCAAGTGTACAATATTGAAGATACAGGATTGCTGACTATAGGTACAACAATCTTTAGATCCCTAGAATTTATTCAACTTGCTTGACTGAAACTTTGGACCCATTGACTAGTAACTCCCCTTTTCTCCCTCCCCACAGGCCTGGCCAACCACCAACCACCATTACCCTCTTTGATTCTGTGAATTTGACTATTTTAGGTATTTTAGATATCTCATGTAGGGGAAATCATGTGGTATTTGTCTTTCTGAAACTGGCCTATTTTGCTTTTAGTGAAACATTTTTAAGATTCATCCATGTTGTCACATATGGCATAATTTCCTTCTTTTTAAAGGTTAAATAATATTCTATTCTATGTATATGCCAAATTTTCTTTATCCATTCACCTGTCAATGAACATTTAGGCTGTTTTCACATCTAGGCTGTTATAAATAGTGCTGCAACAAATGGGAATGCTAATATCTCTTAGAGACCCTGATTTCACTTCTTTTGGATGAATACCCAGAAGTGGAATTTATGGATCATATGGTAGTTCTATTTTTAATTTTTTGAGGAACCTCCATACTATTTTCCATTGTGGCTACACCATTTTTTTAATTCTCACTAACAGTGTGCAAGGGTATCAATTTTTCCATATTATCAGCACTTGTCTTTTGTTTTTTGATAATGGCCTTTTAGATACATTCAATCCTTTGTTCCTTAGAACAACCCTGAGAGGTGAGCTCTCAGGGTGAGATAAGAGGAGACTTTCAGGGGCTCTAAAGGATTCTCTAAAAGACTTTTTATCCTAATGAGGTCAAATTCACAGGTGCTGAAGATTGGGTCATGATCATATCTTTTTGTAGGAGCCACTTGTTGGTTGGTGACTATGCAACTTAAGCCTCTCTGCTGTGTCACTTCTTCCACAGAGTGATAATGCTGGCAGTTCTTATCCCACAGTATTTCTGTGAGAGATGAAGAGCAAAGATGAGTCCTTGGAGTTATTGCAGCACTCAGAATCCATTCACTGCATGGACTGTTCGTTGCATATCACACACAAGGTCACATCAACAGACTCTTACATCGCCACAGGCTGATAAAAGATGACATATTAAGCCAATCAGGTGAACCAACACTTTACCTATAAAAATTTGCTCCCCGGCTTTGACCTAGATAGTGTTCTTGTCCTGTGTCCTTTCCCCAAGCCCCTTTATCAGGTGGTTTTAGGGGACCTGCTCTTAAAATACAGCAAGTGTTTTCCCTTAGGAACATTTTTCTGCCTGGAATTTGAGAGTCAAGAACCTCAGTATCCTGATAACCTGGTGACTTGAAAGATGACAAAGGCTTTTCAGAACTGGCCTGGGGCTAATTTACAAATAAATTACGATTCCTGACTTACATCGCAACTTGCAAACCTGCAATACAGTGTCACTTCTGTGGAGAAGTATGTGGATGCCCACCAAAGAGCCAGGAAAATTCTGAACAAACTTGAAAACAAAACCTATTTCTAAATCCGGTGAATCTTTATATTGATGAGTTAAGTGTGAGTTCTGGGTTTACAGCAGCACAAATTGCCCCAACTTCTTCTCTGTCCTTCTCCTTCTCTCGTTTCTTCCTTCCCTTGCTTCCTGTTTTCTGTGTCTTGCATCAAATCCCTGCAACACTCCATCACATGCCAGGACCTGCATTAGCTCAGGAGGTACATGATATGGGCTCATATTCCAGAGGAGAGTAAGGGGCATGGACAAATGGATCACCCTGTGATGTTTCTTAATGGAGGATACAGAGAGTTCTGGGGCCACATGCTCTCTTACAAAATTGGCCATGATGGGGAGACAGGGAGGAGAGGTAGGGGAAGGAGACTGGGTCACAGAGGTGTTTGAGTTTTGCCTTGAAGGGGCAAGACGTACAGGCCTGGTAGAGGAAACAGTGCATACAAAGGCTTAAAGGCAAAACGGCAAGTATGTTTCAGAGAACAACAGGTTTTTTTTAATGTGATCTGAGTATAGGAACATAGCAGGGCCCAAGGCTTAGAGGAAGAACCAAGCACACCACACTGAAATCAAAGGCCATCATCAAAGGCTCTGAAGCTAAAGACTGGCAAGGCCAGATCAAGTTTATTGAAAGATTTATCTGGCCTTTACAGGAGAATGGATCTGAGGGGAATTGACCTACAATAAAGGAGACTAGTTATGATATTTTTTTTTGACTAGTTTATCGTTCCCTGTAGCTCAGGCATTGTTCTAAGCACTTTAAATGCAGTTTCACTAGCTTAGCCCTCACGACAATCTTAGGAGAAATGTCTTCTCTCATTTGACAAAGAGAGAATAAATAACTTGCCCATGGTCACCCAGCTAATAAATGCCAGAGCTAGGATTTGAACTGGGGTTGCTGGCTGTAGAAAATGAAGACCCAGATTAGGTCCATGACCATGGGAGGTGGAAGGTCTAGACCTTGGGGCCTGAATGTCAGGACGGGGTGAGGGAGGCAACCGAGTTCCTCAGTCCCATTCATGTTGAGGCCTAGTTATGTGATCTGCTCTTCCCTCACCCATCCTCACTTCTACATTCTGTCCTCCAAGAGCTTCTGCACATCAGTGTTCCCAGGCCTGACTTCTTTCAGCAGGATCCTGAAACCAGGGTAGAGTTAGTCCAGAAGATTTTGTAGTGGTTTGATATCCAGGCTCTGGAGTCAGGTTGCTGGATTTGCATCTCTGCTTTCTACTTTTTAGTTCCTTGTTCTTTAGGACATGGTTAGCGGATCAGCAATATCAACTTGTTACAAATTCAGAATCTCAGGCCTCACCTAGACTTTCATCTTCAGAGTCTGCCTCTTATCAGTTGATTCTAATTGTATTCATGTTTAAGAGGCACTGTTCTTCCTGTATAACTTGGAGCAAATTATGTAACCCCTCTCAATCTCCAGTTTCCTCATCTGAAAATAGGGGGGTTAATAATACCTTCTTCAAAGGGTGATTTGGAAGAATATTAAGTGTAGTTCAGAAGCATAGGACAAACATCAAAAATGTCACTTACTATTACTGTTATATAGTTCTTATGATAAAGACCAATTTTTTGTGTGCCAATTTACAGCTTACAAAGTACAAATCCATTATCTTAGCTGGTCATCATAACATCTTGTAGAACAGATGAGGAATGAACTGAGGCTCTCAGAAATGGCACGACATACCCAGAGCTATATTTGAAGTCTATCACAAATGCTCCATTTTCAGAGGGAAATGGGGCACAGATACATACATTGCTTCCTTTATTCTCTTTGGGCAGAGATATTTTCATGGTGAAGAAGGAAAAGGAGGAGATAAGTTTACCAAATTCATGTTGTAAGTCAGCAAACTTTTGGAGATCTTCTATACAGACAGAATATTAGCCTGCCAGGTCTAGAGAACCAGAAATCTTTACTGCTACTTTGCTCCTTCAGACCCACTTCCACCCTTCTCTTTCCTCTTCTATGCCTCAGGAGAACAACCTGTATAGACCACATTAGTGGGTTTCTCTGTCTTCAAAATTCTGGATGAGTTTCTTGGACAGGGACCCTCAGCAGAAGGTAGTGGGTGAGAAGTGAATGACAATGGAGTATTTATTTCCCCAACTCCTTTTCTTTAGGTTGCTCAATGTTGGTGCCATCTGGAAGCCCTCCCCATACTATTACCCTCTCTGAGGTTTAGTACTTACTCTCAATCCTTGTCCTTTCAGGCCTAGCATTGGAGAGAACTCTCCATTTTGCAAGTCCTGGGTACTCTGCCAGAATTCCTTATACTTTATTCACATCCAGGCCTCACCTACCAAATCCTGCTATGACCCAATTAGAATGAACCATTTTTAGTCCATTTTCATATTTCTATGAAGAAATATCTGAGACTGGGTAATTGTTTTAAACAAGGAGGTTTAATGGACTCACAGTTCCACGTGGCTGGGGAGGCCTCACAATAATGGCAGAAGGTGAAGGAGCGGCAATGGCCTCCCCTGCATGGTGGCAGGCAAGAGGGCATGTGCACGGGAACTGCCTTTTAACCATCAGATCTCATGAGACTTATTCACTATCATGAACAATACAGGAAAAACCTGCCCCCATTATTCAATTATCTCCCACCAGGTCCCTCCCACATCACGTGGGGATTATTATAATTCAAGGTGAGATTTGGGTGGGGACACAGAACCAAACCATATCAAACCATCTATTTCCTTCCATGACCCTGACTGATGGAGATGGGGGAGGAGACATCATTTTCCAGAAGAAACCTTAGGCTCAGTAAGGAGAGCGATGTATCTATTTTCTCATGATTGGTTAATGGTAAAGTCAAGTCTAGAATCCAATCACATGAGTCCCATTCACTATTTTCTTATATGGTGTTCTCTTTGCCTTACTTTTTCTTTCACTTTCTTCCAAGGCTCCATAATTATTTCTGTATCCCCAAGTTTGTATTCTATTTCTCAAAGAGATTCTCCCAGATTGTAGAAGTCTCAGACTTCATGCAGCTAGGTGCCTTCCCTTTGTCTTGGGAGAGAAGTCTAGGCATGTAGACCTTTCATACATCTTGGCCATGCATCTTAGGCTTAAGCTAAGGGGGAAGGCTGGGTAGCGGAGAGCTGAGGATTCCTCAGGAGGTTCCAGCTCCAGAAAACCTAGACAGTCACTCTTATGAATCTATCCACTTGGCTTCTGGGACCAACCTGCCTGCTTTTCCCTATTACTTCTCCCTTTCCTATGTCCCACACAGCACTCCCTTCATTCCTGGCCACTGTGGATGGTGACACAGGTGCCCTTCTTACTATCATGTTACTAAGATAGCACAAAACTCTCTTGAAGTCTTTTGAGAATGTTACAGACGAGACTAGGAGTAAAGGAATAAGAACATAAAAATCTGGGAATCCTCAGAATATGGGACTATTTGAAATTAGCTACTGCATAATCCTAGCCTTTACTGACTTGGATACGGAGCTACACCTTCTCTTTCCTAGATCCTCTGTTGTGTCCCTAATGAACACACCTTTTGTAACTCTCCTAGGAATGGGTTCTATAGTTGCCCATCAGAGTCACCATAACTTCTTTCATTTACCACTCTCGTCTCCTTTAGATAGGCTGCTGGGGCAAGACAATGGTGAACAAAGTGGCTAGAGTAGCCACCTTGTATCATTACCATAAGATGACCTTGAAAATGAAGGTCACCCAGAGTAGCCACATAATTGCAAGGATATCTGCCCATCATCAGTGATTCATGGGAGTTTATTCTTTTTCATTTCCTTAGTCTTCCCCAAACACCGTGTCCTGGCAAACTCTATGTCTCTGTACTGTGGGTTCTCCCTGTCCAGAGCACCTTCTTCCCCAGTCCCTGACTGACAAAGTGCCACTGCATTCATGAAACATTTAAAGCTTGACCCTTGCAGAAATACATCTCCTCCTCCTATGAGGACCCACTTACATAAAATAGTGTACTTAATGCCTTATATAAAATAACAAAATGTGCTAACATCTGTTTACAGTATTGTTCTGTTTATATATCACTTTTACATATACTGAAGCCCTTGATCCTGATTTTTAATAGGTATTATACCTATTTTATAGATGAGAATACTACAGGGGAGTGTTTTGTGATTTTTTTTTTTTAAAGATCACTGGCAATATAATAATTATCCTTAGTCATAGCCTTGCTGTAAAACAGTGGAAGAAGGAGGTTCAAAGTTTTGGATGGGGCATGTCTGGAACTCCACTCCACTAATCCATTCATTAATGGCATTGTCTATGGCCTTGATCCCTATAGAAAAAATGGATTTATGACAATATAATTTAGTAGAAAGAATGAAATAAACTCACACAACCCTGGGCTCAAATCTGGGTTAACTAAGCAAGTGACAACGTCTCTGAGGCTATTTCTACTCTGTATTTTGAAGATTTTAATAACAATGGCCTACACTGCTAATTTTCCCTCAGTATCTATTTTCTTCTTTATTCTTAGAAAATCACTAGCCAGAATGAGGACTACATTTTCCAGGTACTCTTAAAGCCTTTGACTACGTATTGGCCAGTGATATTCATGCTGAAGTGTTATAGGTTCTTACTTGGAAAATATTTTTAAATTAATTTTTTAAATTTTTTATAGGCTTAGTAGGTACAGGTACTATTTTGTTACATGGATGTACTGCATAGTGGTAAAGTCTGGGCTTTTGGTATAGCCATTAACTGAATGGTGCACATTG
This sequence comes from Theropithecus gelada, assembly GCF_003255815.1. Lineage (NCBI taxonomy): Eukaryota > Metazoa > Chordata > Mammalia > Primates > Cercopithecidae > Theropithecus > Theropithecus gelada. The sequence continues at coordinate 13,659,117 of NC_037672.1, read as the reverse complement.
TACCTGTTAAGTAATTCCTTATCCCTCACCCTTCTCCCACCCTTCTGAGTCTCCAGTGTCTATTATTCCACACTCTATGTCCATATGTACACATTATTTAGCTACCACTTATAAGTAAGAACATGTGGCATTTGACTTTCTGTTTCTGAGTTATTTCACTATAGATAGGCTTAAGTTAATCCTTTGCTGCATGATTTTGTTCTTTTTTTTTGTGGTCAAGTAGTATTCCATCGTATATGTGTATATACCACATTTTCTTTATCCAGTCATCCATGGATGGACACTTAGGTTGATGTCATATCTTTGATATTATGAATAGTCTTGTGATTAACATACAGGTAAAGGTATCTTTTTGATATTGTGATTTCTTTTCTTTTGGGTATATACCCAGTAGTAGGATAGCTGGATCAAATGGTGTATCTGCTTTTAGTTCTTTGGGAAATCTCCATACTGTTTTCCATAGAGTTGGCACTAATTTACATTCCTACCAACAGTGTATAAACAATTTCTTTTTTTCCCACATCCTCACCAACATCTATTTTTTTTTTTTTTTTTACTTTTTAATAGCTATTCTGACTGCTTTAACATAGTATCTCATTGTGGTTTTAACTTGCATTTCTCTGATGATTAGTTATGTTGAGGATTTGTTTCATGTGTTTCTTGGCTATTTTTATGTCTTCCTTTGAAAAATGTCTGTTTGTGCCCTTTGTTCATTTTTCAGTGGTATGATTTGGTTTTTGCTGTTGAATTGAGTTCCTTGTAGGTTCTGGATATTTATCCTTCACTGAATACATAGTTTGCAAATATTTACTCCCAATATGCAGGTAGAATTTTACTCTGTTGATTTCTTTTGCTGTACATTTATTTAAGCTTTTTCATTTATTTAAGTATATTTTTAAAAATTTGATTTTGAGGTCTTAGTGATGAAGTCTTTGCCTAGGTCTATGTCTAGAAGAGCTTTTCCTAGGCTTTTTTCTAGTATTTTTTTTAATAGTTTCAGGACTTACATTTAAGTCTTTAATCCATCTTGAGTTAAATTTTATGTATGATAAGAGATAGGGGTTTAATTTCATTCCACTTGGTGAGCTAACTTTCCTAGCACCATTTATTTAATAGTGTGTTCTTTCCCCAGTGTGCTTTTGTCAGCTTTGTCAAAGATCAGTTGTCTGTAGGTATTTGGATTTATTTCTAGGTTTTCTACTCTGTTCCATTAATCTATGTCTCTATTTTTATGATGGTACCATGCTGTTTTGATTACTATAAGCTTGTAGTATAATTTGAAGTCAGATAATGTAATGTTTCCAGCTTTGATCTTTTTGCTTAGGATTACCTTGGCTATTTGGGCTCTTTTTTGGTTCCATATGAATTTTAGGGCTTTTTTTCTCTCTAATTCTGTGAAAAATGACATTGGGATTTTGCTGTTCATTTCATTGAACCTATTAATTGCTTCGAGTGTATGGTCATTTTTAACAATATTGATTTTTCTAGTCCATGAGCATGGAATGTTCTTCCATTTGTATTTATCACCCACAATTTCTTTCATCAGCATTTTTTAGTTTTACTTATGAAGATCTTTTACCTTTTTGGTTAAATATATTCCTAGGTGTTGTTGTTGTATTGTTATTGTATTGTTATTGTGATTGTAAATGGAATTCACTTCTTAATTTGGTTCTTACCTTGCTTATTTTTGATCAATAGAAATGCTACTGATTAAAGGCATCCAAATTGGCAAAAAGGAAGTCAAAATTATTTCTGTTTGCTGATGATATGATCTTATACCTAGAAAACCCCAAGGACTCCCTCAGAAGACTTCTAGATTTGATAAATAAATTTTGTAAATTTATTTATCAAATTTATGTATTTATTAGGGGTTTTTTTTTTTTTTTTTTTAAGACAAGTGGATCGCACCCTTTACATTTATTGTTAATCCTTATATTGCCCTGCTGGCTGGAATGTGGGCATAGTGGCTGGCAGCCAAAGCAATAATTTTGAACTCTGAAAATATCTTGGGAATGGACTTCACACTCAGAGGAGCTTGGGTTCTTGAAAACATTTTGGAACAAAGTATATAAGTCTATTTTCTGTCTTGAAACTTACAAAGAGAGAGCAGTAAACTTGCTTAAGCCACTGTTACTTTTTGAGTCTCCCTTACTTTTAGCCCAACCTCACCTTAACCTTACAACATTCTTAGAGTCATAGTGAATATTGGATATATTGTGTTCAGTGTTCCTGACACATGGTAGATATCAAATAAATGCTAGTTGTTAGTAATATCACCTAACCTCTCACATACACATATTTAATAAGTTATTGAGAATTGTACTAAATAAAATTTATATTCCAGTGTAACGCTGGCTGAAAAAAAAAATACTCTTGGGTTATTCTTAATGGAAAGACAAAAAGATAGTTTAGGAACCTTAATGTAAGTTCTGCCTGAAACCAAAGCTGGTCATGCGATAAGCCATCTTCTAGGACTTGCTCTGCATTAGTGGCAGCTTTGACTCAAATCCCTAAGTGATTTGATATGGAAGCAGAAAACTGAGTTCAGATCCTAAGTGTTCCACCATGCTTTGGTTTCATAGTCATACAGAACTCTGACTAATCTGACTATCCAGATGAGCCAATAAAAGAAAAGCTGAGAAATAAGAAGTCATAATGGGGGCAAATGTATTGGAAAGTAGGGGTGGAACTTATGTAAGTAGGATTTTCTGAAGTTTCAGGTGCAGCCATTTGTTTTCATCATCTCTAATTAGTTGACAGATCCTACTACCTCAGAAAGAAGGTATTCAACTTCACTATTTAAACATCTCACTCTGATTTGTTCTATTAATACCCCATTTTAGAAGGCTGCTAGTATGATAGAATGTGAAATATACATTTACTGAGTGCCCACCTGTCGTGTGTTTTACATATGGTATATCCTTAATCCAGTCCTCATTGTATCATTGTAAATTAAATATTATTGTCCCCAGTAGGAAGATTGGAAGAATGGAAACCAGGAGTGGTAAGCAAGTCATCCAAGGTTATAGAGTGAGTAAATAGCAGAACTGGGATTCACACCAATTCTGACTATATCTCCTTTGCTCTTTAATGATACCAGATTTAAAGAACCATATTCTCTATACCTTGAGTCAGTTTGAATTGCCACCCTAGCTATGACTAAGATGGGAAAGAATTGGCATTCTGATCCTCTCCCATCCCTGAAGGCACTGACTCTGCCCTTTCTGGTAACCCCAACAATTCTGGATCCTAGCTAAGCTACCTACCCTGACTTAGATGGTTTGATGGGTCTGTGGCAAGGTTGGCATTCAGGAGCTGCATCATGTCCATTTGCTATCCCTGCTTTGGTAACAGCATTGCAGCTGCTGCATAATGACAATCCATAGGACTGCTGCTCTGCACCCCTGCTATGAGTGTGGGAAGGCTCAGGCAGATAGTGTGAGTAAAGCAATACCAGGTTAGTTCTTCCAAGGACATATGAGGCAAATTATATGGCTAACAGGTTTTCTTAAAAAGGAAAAGCTCATAGTCTGTCACTTCCAAGGGGCTGAAAGGCTGTTTCTGAGCCTATGCCCGAAGATTGAGCATCTGAGTTCTCATGACAAACTCATGGTAAAATGTCTGCAATTTATTTTGGAGCAATATGATAGATTGCAGTAATGGACACATTTCTTTCCACCTCTCACCGTGTTCATGCCCTTTTGCATATAACTCTGCAGCTCCTCCCATGAAGACATGCAGTCTTTCCCCCAGTCTTTGGATCTAGGTTGGTCTGGTGATGTGCTTTGACCAATGATGTGGCAGAAGCTATGAGATGCCAGTTCCAAGTCTTTTCCCACTCACTTTTGGGACTTTGCCTGGTTCTGATGTAAATAAACAAGCTGGGGCTAGCCTGCCGGAGGATGAAAAACTGTAGAGCAGGCAAACAATTGCAACCAAAGCTATTCTGGGTCAGAAAAACTCCCAACCTGCAGCTGAAGGGGCGACTCATGAGCCATGTTAAACTGTTACTGTTCTAAGCCGGAGCTTAAACATTGACAGAATGTTTAAAATGATTAAATCACTGTGACAATAATAAAAACACTGATAAAATTAATCACTGAGCTTTGGGAAACCTGATTATGAGGCAACAGCCAATACAGACCTATCAATGAAAATGGTTTTAAAATAGAAAAAGTTTGTGAAACAGTCTGTTAGGTATACTGGGACAGCTACTTGGATACTTTTTCTTTTTTCTTTTTTCTTTGAGACAAAGTCTCGCTTTGTTGCCCAGGCTGGAGTGCAGTGGTGCGATCTTGGCTCACTGCAAGCTCCACCTCCCGGGTTCACGCCATTCTCCTGCCTCAGCCTCCCAAGTAGCTGGGACTACAGGCGCCCGCCACCACACCTGGCTAATTTTTTTGTCTTTTTTGGTAGAGAAGGGGTTTCACCGTGTTAGCCAGGATGGTCTCGATCTCCTGACCTCGTGATCCGCCCACCTCGGCCTCCCAAAGTGCTGGGATTACAGGCATGAGCTACTGCGCCCGGCCCAGATACTTTTTCTCATTTCGTCTTTACATCCATAAAAGCTGTCATTTTACTGAACTCAGTACCAAATACTGTGCCATTAAATAATGTCATAAAATTTAATTACTATTATATCTACTATATGAGTTATGAGAGATGTCTTATTATTTCCATTTTATAGGTAAAGAAACTGAGTCTCAGGGAGGTTAGGTGAATTGACTAAGCCCTAGGTGACCAGCTGGAAAGTGGCGAAGCTAAGCTTTCACTTCTGATCTGAATCTCACACCTGCGTTTTTTTTTTTTTTTTTCCTTGAGTTTCCACTTTCTTAACTAGCTTTCAAGAGAAGTACTTTTATATCCTATTTTTAGAGGATAACTTGGAGTTTTAGGGACATTAAATAACTTGTCTAAGAACAACCAATTAATAAGTGGAAGACTTGAGTTTTAAACCTAGGACTCACTGACCCCACACTTGCTACAAGCACTCTGTTAAGTGCCAGGTACTGGGCCAGGTACATTTCACTGACATTCATTGTTAAGAAATATATCCTAAATAGAGAAGAACATGTTTATATCTGTGCTAGGATCGTGTTATTTCTTTGTTTTAGAAACATGTTCTGTTCTGTTTGAGTGTTTTAGAAGCCCATGTTTTCCAAACCCCAAACTATAACAGAAAGCAGGTTGTAAAGGAACTGGTGAGAGTTATTGCCCAGAAAAACCAGCTGGGAAGCATTTCAGTGTCAATCTTATTATTGCTTTTAAATTAGCAGTAACTTCAAAAGCCTTTGAAGTAGCTGGCAGGGAATGCCTGAACTGGGGAAAACAATCACGACAGGGTATTCTCAGCAGGCATGTGCTTTATAAATGTTCCTTCTCTTTATGCCTTGGCACTGCAAAAGGTTAGAAAGGAGGTGCAGAGATTGTAGCAGGAAGCTTCTAACTGATGTGGATTTCCAGGAAGACCCAATTAGCCTGTCCCTCTCAGTAGCTGAAGTTCCAGCAGAGGGAATAAATTATCTGTGGCAGTGGCCGAAGCTGCTGACAACTTCAGAGACCACCTGTGTGGTCTTCTCAAGTCAAGCTCACTAGTAGGCCCTGAGAAACTCTAACCCCAGGGGCCTGATGAATTCCAATCCAAGAGTATAACTAAGTTAAATCGAATGGTGTTTTTCAAAACACCTGAAAAATAAGGTGTTCCCTATCTCCCACACTGAATCCCCTATCTGAAGACATCCACTGGCCATCCTCTAAGTCTAGATTTAGAGCTTACTTCATCTTTGAAAGCTCTGACATATCCTGGGATTTCTCTCTCTTCAAATAGAGCTCGCTCATATTTCCCTCCATTCATCCATCCATCCAACCATCCATCCACCCACCCACCCACTCACCCATCCACCCAGCCACCCACCCACCCATCCAGCATTGAATGACTTCCCACTCTGTGCCTAATGTTACCAGGCCTTGCAGATACCACTGATTCTAAAGTGGACGAGGTCACCCTCCTCCGCATGATGCTTTAGTTTTGTGAAGGGTATAGAGATCACCCAATGGGCACACCACGTATACTCCTGAGACACAAAACAGGGATACCAAGAAATTGTTTGGAAGTAATATGACATTTTTTTGCACACAAAAAATTATTTTATCAACATCAGAAAAATCACAACTACTTTGAACTTCCTTACACATATTTATGCTTTAGGGTGATTTTTATATTGAATTCCATATCAGAAGAGGAATCACAATATTTCCAAGGCTTAGAGTCTCAAAAGGACAGCCTTCGTCCTTGTAAAGAGGAGAACATAAGCATTTAGCTAAGTTATCTGATAAGGAATACTTGTGGGCTGTGGAATGAAGAGGTGTGTGTGTGTGTGTGTGTGTGTGCATGCGTGCATGCATGTGTGCATAGGTATGCATGTATGTGTACATGTGCATGCATGGATATGTGTGTACAAGTATGTGCTTGTGTGGTCAGGAAGCCTAGTGGTCCATAAATCAATCATTCTCTTCTATGTGCTTTTGTAGTACCAAAGTCATATTCCTATTCTGGCTTCTGCTTAAATTAATCATCTACATGTTCATTTGTAGCAGATGCTGTGGGGTCTTACCCATCCCATATCCTCTTGTCACAGTGCATGCCTACAGTGTCCTACTCCAAACACCTGGAGCTTTCAGTCTGAGAGAGTTTTCTGCATCACAGGCAGGGAAACCAAAAATGCAAGGGGATTATGGTACCTGGGAGCAGCTCTCACCTCAACCAATGATGGATGGGAGTTAGATGATAAGACTCTGGACTTCCCCCTTGCCGTTCTCATGATAGTAAGTGAGTTCTCATGAGATCTGGTTGTTTGAAACTGTAAAACTGTCTAGAACTTCTTCCTTCACTCTCTCTCTCACTCCTGCTCCACAATGTGAAGAAGGTGCTTGCTTCCCCTTCGCCCTTCTGCTGTGATCGTAAGTTTCCTAAGGCCTCCCCAGCCATGCTTCCTGTACAGCCCATAGAACTGTGAGTCAGTTAAACCTCTTTTCTTCATGAGCCCATCTCATCGCCCCTTAGACAGGTTCCCTTGGAGGCATGTTCTACAACATGTTCCAGAGTTGCCCAGGTAAACCTGAGCTCCGCACTAACCGGCATGAAGGCATACCCTCTATTAGCTTCCTTCCCTGCCCAGTCTGACTCTGCTCCTCACACACTTGTGCCAGTTGTCCTGGGATTGCCTACAAATAGACCTCTTGCATACCGATTCTGGTCTCAGAGTCTGCCTCTAGGGGAATCAAACCTAAGACAATGACTCTTCTCTCAAGGCAAAGCTGGATCTGACACAAATCCTGGCACACAGGCTTAATAAATATCCAGCAAATATATCAGTGAATAATGAACGGACAGTAAAATGTGAGTGACTGATAGCACTTTTCCCCCTGTTTTTCCTTTAATCAAAGCCAAATAAATCTCTAAATAATAACATTTTGGAAGAGAAAATATAATTTCCTCAGAAAGTAACTGGTGGGTGATTTGGACTCTGTGGCATGGGAGGCACCAAGGCTGGCCTTAGAGGAAAAAGTGAAGCTGTGTTGATGTTCTCTCCCTCCCTTCCCGACCCTGGCTTCTCCTTCCCTATGGTACCTACAATGATGCAAATAACAACCTGCCTTCCCTTAGTGGCAGTTTTAATTAGTTTCAAAGAATTCATGGAGGATGTGTCTCAAGATACAGACTAAGGAGATTCGCCAAATCCTTTGTAGTTCTCAGAAAAGTGGTGATATCTATATATTTATTCAATTCATTTGTCTACAAATGTATGCATTGAGTAATTTACTTACTTATAAATTTGGTCATTCTGTAATTGATTCATTTATTCCCTCCCTAGCTGACTCAAACAATTTTGCACAGAGGAGCTGGTCCTTAGGCACATGGTCCCTAGACACCGAATGCCTGGGTTAGAATCCTGGCTGATAGGCTATCAGAGCTTCAATCTCTTCATATGTAAAATGGAGATAGAGAGTATCCCCTTGTTGAGAAGGTGAAGCAATTAGCAATGTATGTATAGTGCTCAGAACACTGGCCATACATAATCCGTGTCAGGGAGCAATCACCTTCATCCTGTTGTTTGAATTAAGCCATCTGTGTTGAGTATTGCTCACTCCTTCATTTTCTGTTTCACTTCCTTTATTCTATTTCTAGTTTTCTTCTCCACAACAGGAAGACCACATCAAACTGGAGGAACTTAGTGACCCAACTTCCAAATGAATCCTGAAGTTTTAACTTTCACAGGCTCTATCCTGACTGTTGCCAAAAGTTGAAAAAACTGCCAAGTGGATAAAAATGTCTATTGTACTTTTTCAACTCCATTTGGGGGCTGCTTGTGCAGAACCTTCAAACCACACTGCTATGGTTTGGCTCTGTGTCCCCACCCAAATCTCATGTTGAATTCTAATCCCCAATGTTAGGGGAGGGACCTGGTGGGAGGTGATTGGATCATGGGGGTGGACTTCCCCCTTGCTGCTCTCCTGATAGCGAATGAGTTCTCATGAGATCTGGTTGTTTGAAACTGTGTAGCACTTCGCCCTTCTCTCTCTCTCCCCTCCCACCACCCCGACCACCACGTGAAGAAGGTGCTTGCTTCCCCTTCGCCCTTCTGCCATGGCCGTATGTTTTGGTCTCTCCAACCATGCTTCCTGTACCACCTGTGGAACTGTCAGTCACTTAAACCTCTTTTCTTCATAAATTACCCAGTCTCAGGTAGCTCTTTATGACAACGTGAGAATGGATTAATACACAAACTTTATCCATTTCAAGTTTTCCTTCCCTCTTTTGAGTCCTAATAGTTCCAGCTTCACTTCTGCTTCTATGAAACCAGCACTTTCTGCTGGGTGTGAGGGGATTAACCCAGAACAACAATTGACACAAGGAGTGAAAGATGCTGTAGCTTTCACAGAGTATTTCATTTTGGAGGCTCCAATATTTAGACTGTGCAAAAGAAGACAATAGATATTACGTAGGCATCAAACAATTTCTGTCACAGTTGTTCCTTTAGCTACCCAACCTCCAAACCTACTTTTTTTTGTTTTGTTTTTGTTTTTGTTTTTACAGAATCTCACTCTGTTGCCCAGGCTGGAGTGCAGTGGCATGATCTTGGCTCACTGCAATCTCCACCTCCTGGGTTCAAGCGATTCTTCTGCCTCAGCCTCCCAAGTAGCTGGGACTACAGGCACACACCACCACACCCAGCTAATTTTTGTATTTTTAGTAGAGATGGGGTTTCCATATAGGGCAGGCTGGTCTTGAACTCCTGACCTCATGATCCACCCACCTCGGCCTCCCAAAGTGCTGGGATTACAGGCGTGAGCACCATGCCCGGCTGAAACCTACATTTTTTTATTTGTAGAATATAATCCCTATCCAAGGAAGAGGAGCTTGGTATCTCCTCCAGGTGCTGTATTTGCTGAAAGTCTAGGATCTTGGAAGATTTGCAGTTCTCTTCACCAGGTCTGATTTTATCTCCTTAAACCCCAGTGATCTATACACTAACACAACCTATCTCCTTCTCACTCCCTGTCCACCAGCAACCAACAGTGAAGCAGAAACAGCATTCCTGCAGAAAGAACCTCCACTCAGTAAAGGAGAGGGTTGGATAAACGCAACAGCCACAAGTCCATAACAAATAACAACACTCGTGGGGCAGTTTCTAGCTTAATAACTTAGAAGGTTCCTGTTCCATATGCTTCTGGAAATTTCCATATGTAAGTGACCACAGCCCCAAATCTTGTCCAGCTAGAGGTTTTAAACGTGATGGCTCTTGAATTTCAATCGTAGATCTCTGTGATCTGTTCATTCTTCTCTCCCAGCCTGAAGGCCATCTGAAACAATAGGCTTTGGTCAGGAAGCAATTCACTTATTTTCATTTCACCAGCAAGTCTATTTGATGCTAAGGCTGCAGCTGCTGATAACAGATTCAGGTTAGACCATAATCTTTCTAGATCTCTAATTATGGCCTCACAGGGAGCCTAGATTTTAGTCTGCAGACAAAGGAAACCTTAATTTCTTGCTATTCTTTTTGTGAATGGATAGGTGTTGTTTGCCTTTATTTTTTGTGAAACTTTGTTGAAAGTGGCAGACAATGTTATCACATATCAACTATGGTAAGCAACTATGATGGTCCCTAATGATCCCTACCTTCTGGAATTTACTTGTGTAATCTACACACCTTGAATGTGGGCTGAATTTACTGATACACTTCACAACACACTAGGGTGATAAATGCCACTTGTGCGATTAAGATTTGGGTCTACTCTCTCTCTTATCCTATCACTTGCTCTCTCAGGAAAACTAGCTTCCATGTTGTGAGTTGTTCTCTAGACAGATCCACATGGCAAGAAATTGAAGGAGGCCTTTGATAAGTATCCTTATCAAAGGAATTGAGGAAATGAGGGTCTTACTCAAACAACTTGCAAAGAACTAAATCTTGCCAACTACATCAGTGAGCTTATAAGTGGATCTCCTTCATTCGAGTCTTCAGATGAGACTGTTGCCACAGGAAAAATCTTGATTACAATTCTAAAAGAAATCTTAATCCAGAGAGACCCAGCTAAATTGTGCTTAGATTCCTGACCCACAGGAACTGTCAGATAATAAATGTTTGCTGTGTTAAACTGCTAAGTTTGGGGGGTAATTTTTATGCAGTGATAGATAACCAATATATCTACATTCTTGACTTTTGCTTTCCTCTCTCCTAATGGTATAGCCTAAGTGAGTGAGTGGTCTGTGTTTCAACTTCTATTAGTCAATAGGTTGGCAAACTGTTTTGCTATCATATAGCATGGGACATCAACTTTTCTACCTGCAATATCCTAGTCCATAATATTTGCCTGTAGAACTTTATGCAATAAGATAATACTGTATTTTAGATTTCATTTCTCATGGTACCTCTCTTGCAAGAAATAAATGCTGTATCATTTAATATTAGGTTCAGCTGCATCTAACAGAAAGTCTAAAAATTCAGGCAAATACACAAGAAAGAAGTTTATTTCAGTATCATATAAAAGAAGCCTAGCAGTACATAGTCTAGGACTCCTTTGGCTTTGGTGGTACTATATTCATTGGTGTCCCAATCTCTTTTCTTTCTTCTCCTGGAGTTTGGCATCCATCATCAAGACCACCTCATGGTCAAAAATGACTGCTTTGGCTAAATCCATCATATTCTCATTCCAAGCCACAGAGGATGAAGCAGGTAAATCACCCTAGCAGAGTCAGCACCCTTGAAGAACTCTTCTCAGAAGTGTTTTCCTTAAGTGTTTGTGTAATAGACAAAATATATTTAAAAAGCAGGAGGGCTTCTAAGTCATCTACTCCAGTATCTCCCCTACTTCAGAAATTTTCATTCTACCTTTATGATTTTGCTATATTTGATGCTATCCATCAAAGTGATTACTTTATGTTGAATCATATAGCGAAAAATTATCTCCTTACATTTGCATACCATCTGTACTGTCTTTAGGTAATGTGTTTTTCAATCAAGGTACTGTTTAAAACTTAAATAACTATGTCTAAAATAAAAGCAATATATTGTTATCTTCAATTAAAAAGTAAAACTTCACATAAAATTATGAAAAAAAGTAAAATGAAATAAATTTGTACAATTGTACACAAATACCAAGTCAGCCAAAAGTTCTGAGCAAGCCAGTGGTCTCCTATTTTCTTTGTTAAAACTGAAGATTATCAAGTTCCAGAGGGCAGCTACCTCCTGAAAGAACCAGAAGGATTATAAAGAGAATTACTTTCTTACTATACTATTAATTATAATTTATTTAATGTCCTGTCTGTATACCACCTAAATTGTCTCAATTTTACTAGAGATTTGTGCTCCATACTTGGGACACTCTGTTGGATTCTTGTGACCAGTGAGGAAACCAATTTTCTAGAGACTCCATGTGGTTCTCTGGTTGCTCCTTGATTATTTGTAATGTTTGTGAAAAATTTACTGTCTGATACCAGAGTCAGATGTTTCAGGGTCTGTGTTCACCTCCTAGACTGAGATCTCAGAAGACTAAGCCTGGCTCATCTTTGTCTGTAGGGCAAGTCCCAGGGCCTGCCCCTCCCCCCAGAATCAATACATTCTGTTGGTTGGAACAAGTGGAATTGTTAAGGACACACAGCTCTGTACAAAGATGAAACTAAGGCCCACATCTTCTGTGTCCTCATTCGTGGTGCTTTCCAAGTCACGTTTTTAGAGAGAGGTCAATTTGATTCCAAGAACCAGAGATAAAAGGGATTTTAAAAAGTGCTGCATTTTTATTTTTAAAGCTCAAGGTTACTGTTGCTTTTATTTAATGATAAACTTCTATATATATAATAATAGGTTAAAAATCAATGACCCAAAGTGCAAATCTCTGGCAAAGTTAGTTTGATCATACCATTGTTTTTGATGATGACAGTAGTAATAAGAATAGCTGTTATTTATTGAGCATTTTCTATGTTCTAGGAACAGTTGTGAGCACTGGAATTTTCTCATGAGCCAGATACAATTACTCTTTCCATTTTATTCGCAGGAAACTGAGGCACACGTAAGAAACATAGCCAGCAGGTGTTGGGATAGTGTGCATGAGACTTACCTATTTCTTGGCCTCACCTGATTTTTTGTTTCAGGGGCTGCTATAGCAATACGCTCAGCATGAGTTCCACTCACTTCAGGCAGAGGTGGCTGGACATCACCTCACCCAGCCACCCTATGCCTGCTGCCTTCTGTCCTGGGGCTTCTCTGTAACCCCAACTGCACAGTACCTTTAGTCACCTGTGTATCCCCAGCCCACAAGAACTGGAGAAATAATGCTCCATGGGACGAACCTTTGATCAGTAGGAGGTAGAATCAGGTGTACTGATTATTACCCTGGATAGGCTGTGCAAACATACATTTTATATATTTTCTTGAAGAACAGTCCTACAGAATCAAGCAACCAGTTGTGCCTTATGGCAGCCAAATTGATAATGCATCTTTTTATTTTATTTCAACGTATGTTCCTATTTCGTCTTCCTTTTTCCTCACTTCTACTCTCTGGGATACATAATAAAGAACCATCACATAGGGTCTTACCTATGGCTGTTTTCCAAACTGAGGCTATAACAGCCTATGTTTCTCTGATTTCTAAGTCCATACCTAGGACACCGTGCTATATTGGTTCTAGGCACAAATCTTCAGGATGGTCTGACTCCCTGATGAGACACTAATGGCTTTTTGGAATTTTGATCATCTGCCACTTCCCTCTTCCCATTCCTTACCTCAAATCCTGATCTTTGAGTTCTGTTAATTAAGGAGCTACTGCCAACTCTGGTTTTAGCCCTCAAGGACACTTGTTTCTTTGTTGGAGAATGCTTCCTGTCTTCTTCTTCTCTATTCCTTTCTACTTCCTTTCTGAGCTAACTCCTACTCACCTTCCAAAATTCAGTCCTCCTGGCCTTTTCTGATGTTGCTTTTCCCACTACCCTCAGCTTCTGTTCCCTGTACCTTACCCCGATGTTGTTCCTTGCATGTTGCCATCTGTTTCTGTGTTCCCTTCGAGGACAGGCATTGTGTCCCACTGACATCTCTGTCCTAAATGTGAGTATGGGGTTTGTCTCAGAGTGTCTGCTAAGTGAGTGATGGCAGAGGGGCTAGTTGACGATGGCTCCAGATTCCAGTCCTTCCCTGACACTGACTGTCATGGGCTTCTCAGCAAATCACTTAACAGCTCTGAGCCTCAATTCCTAATCTATAAAAAGGAAAGAATTATAATAGCATCAATATAAGGTCCTTCTATAGACTAAATTACATAAAACTACACAACTACAAAATTATGAAAAAAATTATATTGCCTTTAGTACTAGATAAATAAATTGTTGGCTGCTCTTATCAATGATAAATTAATATTATTATTCCTTCCAAAAGAGTAGGGAAGAAGTCAGAAGTCACTGGGGGCACTCATTAAAACTGTGCTTAAAACTAGGCTAATTGTCACCTAGGTTTAAACACAGGTTTATTGAGTGCCCCCAGTGTTTAGGGATTCCTGGGGCTCTTTTCAGACCTCACAAGCTTATAGACAAAGTCAGCCTATTGCCTTTTACTGGGCACCCCCATGTGCAAGGAACTGCACACTGGGCTGTGGCTTTGGACATGGTAAGAATTGTTGCCTGCTCTCAGCAAGTTCATAGTCTAGCAAGGCTAAGACATAAAGCCTGCCACCTTTTATCATGACCACCTTCTCTCCCATTTTGAGGGTAAATGTGTTTATTTCTTCAGGAAAATATTTGTTGTACAAATACTATGTCCCCAGCCCTGTCTAGGTGTTAGGAACACTACAGTGAATTTATACTTTGATCATTTGAAATTCATCCACACTGGGAAAGACAGACCATTAGCTTACAAAGAAACACGCAATCAAGATGAAAAAAAGTGGAAGCCTGAACAGTGGACAAGAGAATTTTAGGAATATACATCAGATTGTGCAAAGGTATGGAGGAGAGAGTCCAGGGCAGAAAAATGGGCAAGGCTGGAAGGACAAGCTGGGGACAGAATGTCAATGGTTGTCTTGTTTTTGAGGATTCTTTTCCATCACAGAAACCCAACTGGAGATGGTTTAAGTGGAATGGAGGTGGACTTGTGTGGCAAAGCCTGAGTATGGACCAAAAAAGATGGTCCCAGAGCAACTGGACCCAAACTTAAAGACCTCACCTCTCTCTTCTGCCTCTAACTTTCTATCTTAGCTTCCCTCAGACTGACTCTCTCTCTCTCGCTCTCACTCTTGCGCTCTCTCTCTCTCTCACTCTCTCTCTCTGTGTGTGCGTGTGTGTGTTTTCTTATTGCAAAGATGGAATGTGGAATTCCTATGTGGTAAGAAGCAATCATAGATATGTCTAGGATTATTTATTTCCAGCCTAATGACTTGCAATAAAAAGGAATTTTATTGTTTTTTTGTTTTTTTTTTTTTTTAAATAAACCCCAGGTAAGACTTACTGGCTTTATTTGGGTCAGTGGTCTTCCTGGATTACCAACCACAGTAACTGGGGTTGGGAAAATCTAATTGGCTAACTTGGGTTACTTGCCCATCTGCATCTGAGGTGGCATCAGGCATCAAAAGATCCTATCCAGACCCAGACCCAGGCCGAATAATAGCCCCAGAGCCTCGAATGCCATACTAAGGAGTTCGGGTTGTATTTGAGGGTGACAGAAATTATTTTCACGTTTTAGACAGGGGCATGAAATGGTCAGACATGTCTTTAGAAAGAGCACCCCAGGAGCAGAAAGAGGAAGTAGTTGAGCTGGTAGGGCAGATATGAAGCTGGAAGACCCATTATGATGCTAATTTCAGAGTCTAAAGTAAGACCTTAGAACAGGAGCTGTGTACAAGGTGGCGGAAGTGTGGGAGAATGAAGGAGAAAACAGATGATGTTTCCTTCTGAGTTCCAGTTGGAGACAGACAGAAAAGCATTAGCCTCTGCTGGGTAAATTGTTGACAAGGTCTTTTAAGAAGTCATTCTGGCTTAGCAACTGGTCAATATCCTAGACTGACTTATGCTTTTTTGGGAGCTAAATTATGAACAAACTACAAAAAAACCCCACTCTTCTGATTAAGATAGTAATACTTCTATTTAAGAAATATTTATTGGACACTCAGTGATATGGTTTGGCTGTGTCCCCACCCCAATCTCATCTTGAATTGTAGTTCTCATAATCCCCACATGTGGTGGCAGGGACCTGGTGGGAGGTAATTGAACCTCCATGCTATTTTCATGATGGTGAGTAAGTTCTGACGAGATCTGATGGCTTTATAAGGAGCTTCCCCTTCACTTGGCTCTTATTCTTCTCCTTCCTGTTGCCATGTGAAGAAGGACATACTTTCTTCCTCTTCCACCATGATTGTAAGTTTCCTGAGGGCTCCCCAGCTGCACAGAACTGTGAGTCAACTATACCTCTTTTCTTTATAAATTACCCAGTCTTGGGCAGTTACTTATAGCAGCATGAGAACAGACTAACACAGTAAATTGGTACTGGTAGAGTGGGATGCTGCTATAAGGATACCTGAAAATGTGGAAGCGACTTTGGTGCTGGGTAACAGGCAGAGGTTGGGAACATTTGGAGGGCTTAGAAGATGACAGGAAAACGTGGGAAAGTTTGGAACTTTCTAGAGAATTGGAGCACTCAGAAGACAGGAAGATGTGGGAAAGTTTAGAACTTCCAAAGACTTGTTGAATTGCTTTGACCAAAATGCTGATAGTGATATGAACAATGAAGTCCAGGCTGAGGTGGTCTCAGATGAGAAACTTGTTGGGAACTGGAGTAAAGGTGATCCTTGATATGCTTTAGCAAAGAGACTGGTGGCATTTTGCCCTGCATTAAAGATCTGTGGAACTTTGAACTTGAGAGAGATTATTTAGGGTATCTGGCAGAAGAAATTTCTAAGTGACAAAGCACTCAAGAGGAAGAACAGCAAAGTTTAGAAATTTGCAGCCTGACAATGCAATAGAAAAGAAAACCCCATTTTCTGAGGTGAAATTAAAGACTGCTGCAGAAATTTATATCAAGACAGTGGGGAAAATGTCTCTAGGGCATTTCAGAGACCTTCATGACAGCTACTCTCATCACAGGCACAGAGGCCTAGTAGGAAAAAATGGTTTCATGGGCCAGCCCAGAGCCCTCCTGCTGCGTGCAGCCTAGAGACATGATGCCCTGCATCCCAGCCACTCTAGCCATGGCTAAATGAGGCCAAGGTACAGCTTGGGCCATGGCTTCAGAGGATGTAAGCCCCAAGCCTTGATGACTTTCATGTGGTGTTGAGCCTGCACGAACACAGAAGTCAAAAACAGATTTGGAAACCTCTGCCTAGAATTCAGAGGATGTATGAAAATGCTTGGATGTCCAGGCAGAAGTTTGCTGCATGGGCAGAGCCCTCATAAAGAACATCTGCTAGGGCAGTGTGGAAGGGAAATGTAGGGTCGGAGCCCCCACACAGAGTCCCCACTGGAGCACTGCCTAGTGGGTCTGTGAGAAGAGGGCCACTGTCCTCCAGACCCCAGAATGGTAGATCCATGAACAGCTTGCACTGTGTGCCTGAAAAAGTCACAAACACTCAACAAGAGCCCATGAAAGCAGCTGGGAGGGGAGCTGTACCCTGCAAAGCCACAGGGGCAGAGCTGCCCAAGGCCATGGGAGCCCACCTCTTGTATCAGTATGACCTGGATGTGAGACATGGAGTCAAAGGAGATCATTTTGGAACTTTAAGATTTGTCTGCCCTTCTGGATTTCAGACTTGCATAGGGCCTGTAGCCCGTTTGTTTTGGCCAATTTCTCCCATTTGGAAGGGGCATATTTACTCAGTGCTTATACACTTGTATCTAGGAAGTAACTAACTTGCTTTTGATTTTACAGGCTCATAGGGAGAAGGGATTTGCCTTGTCTCAGACAAGACTTTGGGCGACTGTTGCCAGGGCATGATTGTGTTTTGAAATATGAAGACATAAGATTTAAGAGGGGCTTGGGGCTCATTGATGCAGTTTGGCTGTGTTCATGCCGAAATCTCATCTTGAATTGTAGTTCCCATAATCGCTACGTGTGATGGGAGGAGCCTAGTGGGAGGTAATTGAATCATGGGGGCAGTTTCCCCAATCATGAGTGAATAAGTTCTCATGAGATTTCATGGTTTTATAAGGGGCTTCCCCCTTCATTCAACTCTCATTCTTCTCTTTCCTGCTGCCACGTGAAGAAGGACATGTTTGCTTTTCCTTACACCATGATTATAAGTTTCCGGAAGCCTCCCTAGCCCCACAGAACTGTGAGTCAATTAAACCTCTTTTCTTTACAAATTACCCAGTATAAGGCAGTTATTTATAGCAGCATGAGAATGCACTAATACATCCACTGTGGATTATGTCTGAGGCTTTTTGTACTTTTCATGCTGAATAAAACAAGAGTCTGTTAAAAAAAATAGCAGCAAAATATTTCTGTTTTTTGAAAAGAACACATTGTACTTACACCCTTATTTCTTTCAGCCTTCAGCATGGGCCTGTTGGGTAGCAGAGCGGAGGTATCCTGCAGTTCACTTTCTTGGAGAAGTGAACTGACTTCCTCAATAAATAGTGGAGTTCTCTACAGTTCTACACACTCTCATCTCCTGAAACTCATGGGTCTTGGGTCTTTTCTATCTCATGGTAGCCGAGTGACTCCCTTAACTTAGTGACTTACAGCAATGGGCTGGTGAATATTGAACAACATGCTCTCTGAGCAGATTTTACTAATTTGCATGATGTGAATATTGCCACTTGGCTGATTTCAAACCATCAGCATGATGTCACTGAATGTAGACTTGGGAAGAGACTTATGTATGCTGGGTTCTCCTGAACCTAAGGGTTCAGTGACCCCATCAGGCAAACCACAGCCTAGGCCCTGGTTGGGGGCGTAGAAATCAATTCTCTGGAAGTTCAATCCACATGGTCAGTTATGGTGTGTCTTACACAAAGAGTATATTGAAGTTCTAATGCTCAGTACCTCAGAATGTTAACTTATTTAAAAATGGGGTTATTGTAGATGCAATTAGTTAAAATGAGGTCATACTGGAGTAGGGTGAGTTTGTAATCCAATATGACTGGCATCTTTATAAGAAGATAGCCAAGTGAAGACACAAAGACACAGGCAGAAGGCTATGTGCAGATGGACACAGAGACCAGAGTGATGAATTTTCAGGCTGAGGAACTCCTGTAACTACCAGAAGCTGGAAGAGGCAAGGAAATCTTATCCCCTAGGAGCTTCAGAGGTAGCACGGCTCAACCAGCACCTTGATTTCAAACTTCCAACCTCCAGAACTGTGAGAAGATACATTTCGGTTGTTTCAAGTCATCTAGCCACCTTATGCCTGCCTTAGGAAACTAAAGGTCCCTGCGCTTTCTTATACCCTGCACCCCCTGGTTTGAAATATGACTACCTTTGAGAAGAATCCCATTTTTTTGTGTGTTTTAAGGTTAAAGTGATCTCTCCACTCCTTCCCCATTTAGATCATATCATAGGAATCTAGTGCAATGAGCTAAAATATAGGAGAACCCTTTGCCTTATAGACCTAGCAAAGTTATATTAGTTAAACACATACTAGGTATCAGGTGCTATACCACTGGTTTTTCATGTATTGCCACATTTACTTTAATCTTCACAACAACCTATGAATAGGTGTAATTATCCTTGTTTTCCAAATGGAAAAACAGAAACTCAGTGATGTTAGGTAACTTGCCTAAGGTCACAGAGCTGGTGGACAGCAGGGAAGACAACTCGGGTATGGTGAGCAGTCACAGATGCAACACCACATCTTAGTGCTCCACCCTGTGGCTGATTTGTGGGAGTCCCAATAGGCTACAGCTGCACAAACACCTCAACGAATGCTCCATCTGTGCGCAGAGATAAAATGGGATTTGAGGAAAGGTGGAGGGCAGTCAATTAAATAAGTAACCCTGCATCTCCTTGGTAAACTGGTCCACATGGGATGGTTGCCATTTCCATGTGGCAAATGACCATGAAGGATTCACAACGATATCATAATATGCTAACCTTAATTCTTCATGTGCATACAGCACTGAACATCTGTGACAACTTTTCTATTAAATGGTTCTTGTCTGTTCACAGTCTCTGGAGCCAGGCAGAGCTGGATTCGAATTCCAGCCCTGAACCTTATCAGCAGTAAGCTGCTTAATCATTCATGAGTTGCTTCACTTCCACCTTTTATAATCTCATAGGGTATTGGGAGGATTCAAGTAGGTGATTGGAGTGTGTGCAGTGCATAGTAGGTGTCAAGGGAGAAACACTGACTGCCAACTCCTTGGCTTCTTATGAAGGAGTTTCCCTCAATACTTCTGACCTGTGCCACAGTTTTCCTTCCCACAGAGTGCATAGTCATGATGGAAGAGTCATGCTGGGAAACAGGGGAGAAACAAATTGACCAAAAGTTCCAAGTGTGTGCCTCAGTTTCCCCATCTGCCTCCCCTGGATCCATGCCATGCAATTCTGCATTTGTCATCCCTCTTATGGGTTGCATTGTATACCCACAAAGAACATGTTAAATTTCTAACCTCTGGTACCTGGCAACATGGCCTTATTTGGAAATAATCTGGGTCTTTGCAAATTTGATCAAGTTGAGATGAGCTTGTTAGGATGGGTCCTTCCTCCAATATGACTGGCATCCTTCTAAGAAGAGTAAAACACCACCTGAAGACAGAGGCACATGGGGAGAATGCACCATGACCATGGAAAGAGGTCAAAATGCTGCACCTTTAGGTCAGGGAAGCCCAGGGCTACCAGAAGTTGGAAGAAACAAGGAAGGATCCTCCCCTAAGGGCTTGCAAGGGAGCACGGCCTTGCTAAAACCTTGATTTCGGACTTTTTCTCTGCAGATCTGTGAGAGAATAAATTTCCCTTGTCTTGAGCCACCGAGTGTCGTATTCTAAGGCAGCCCTGGGAAACAAATACACCCCACCAAGGTCCGTGCTACCTTGTGTTAATGAGTAAGCGAATGAAGGAATGAGCACCTTTGTGTGTAGTTGCTCTTAGCCAGAATGGAGATGAAGGCTGTTGTAAAACAAGAAAGTGTTTTTCTATTAACACCTGAGGTGGATAAGTGTATGTAGGGCACTATGAAAAAGGAAAAGACAGGGAAGGGAACCAGTGTATATCGAGCACATCCTATGTGTTTGTTCCTCCACCAGGTGCATTGCAAATGTCTTCTTTAGTCTGTGAACCCTGTAAGGTCGGTGTTGTTCTAGTTTTCCAGATGGGAAAACTTTAGTTAGAGAGTAGACTCTCAGCTTAAGGTCTAACAAGGGAGCAAGGGGCTGAGCAAATTCCATACAGGGGTTGGTCTCATTCCAACATCTGCCTGTGATATTTCTACTTGATGCAAAGCAATTGAGGAAATAAAAATCAAGTTGTGATAGGTACAATTTCAAACACAGGTGGCCATTATCAGTGGTCATTGCACTTGTTCTGAAATGAGGAGGGAGGAGAGTCTTGATGGAGGCATCCAGTTAAGGCATAGAAAGGTAGCATAGCAGAGTTTATGTGGATAGGTCTAGGGGTTCCAGTGCCAGCCATCCCACATTAACTAGCTGAGTGCCTTTGCCACATTACTCCTTCTATATTTAGGCCTCCTGGCTTGCCATGTGGCAGTAACAGGGACAGCGACCATAAGGCTGTAGTGAGGACTAAATGATCATCACAAAAGAAGAAGTTAGAACTGAACTTGCCACATACTGAACATGACAAAGTGCTTGTTGCTGCTATTATTTTTTGTTACTTAAAATGTGACCCATGCCAGGTCTCCTCTGCCCCCTAAAAGTGCAATGATGCCACCAGCATAAATGACTATCTCCTTTGCATGGCTCTCAGAACATTTTGCTGATCTGCTCTCTACCACAGTGACTTCTGACACTTGAGTCAAGCTGAAATATTATGTTTCTGATTAGAGAACTGAATGCCATGTTGGTTCATACTGCCTTTCCTGAAGCTTTTGGCTGTAATGTTTCACAGCCATTAATAAGGAAATAATCTGGAAGAGAATTTGTAGTCGTGACTTCTAGCACTGGTTCAAAAAATGTCTCTCTGGTCCCCAATGTGTGCATATCTCTCTGTTGGGTCACTTAAGGGTGTGGGAATGCTCCTTTCGGAGCAAGTGCACAAGCCTCACACCCAGCTGGTTCTTGTTCCCAGGAGGACTGTGCGTCTCTGGGAAACTCTCTAAATTCTGAAGTAATTGTCCTGGGGTCCACTGCATAAACCATGTAAATGGAGAAGCCGTTACTTAAAGCTGGGTGGTCAAGCTGTCCTTGACCATGTTCCTGAAGCAGAGAAGGAACCACAATGACCTGCCTTCACCTAACTAGTCAACCATATTTCTTTCCTCTCCTGCGATGTGCTTATCAGAAAGACAGAGCAGACCCAACAGATAAAACCAGTCCAGCTTTGAGGATTTTGCTCACTGAGTAGTGTGCACAGTAGTGGTATTACTATTAGGGGGCAAGGACTGCAGTTCTCTCTCTCAAAATGTTGTTGTCTTTCTGGTCCTGAGGGAAAGCCCCAAGCCACCTTTATATGTTTGTCTTCTAGGACTTGTATGCTTGAAGTTAAGATTTTCAAACACAAGCGTCTCTTATTTATTAAGGTCAAAAAAAAAAAAAATTTACAAACTATGCAAAACTTGCTGGATTTGGGAAGGAGGGAAAGGAGAGCCTGCATTGGATATGTAGTATATTTGAGAGCTGGATTAAAATGTGAGGATATAATAAAAATATAGAATAAGAATTATTTGAATGTTCTCCAAAGAAACAGGAAAAAATTGGGTATATATGCACACTATATACACATACCCTAAAAATACATTGTGTGTGTATATATATGTACACACATATAGACATATACATATAGACACCCAATTATGGTATATTGGGTATAAAATAGGGCGTATACCCTGCTTTTCGTTTTACTTTCTTCCATATGATTATCATCTGTGTCTCATGATTATCATGTGTCTCATATGATTATGTGTCTCATATGATTATCATGTGTCTCACATGATTATATGTCTCGTATGATTATCATGTGTCTCGTATTATCATATATGTCTCATATGATTATCATATGTATCTCATATGATTATGGAGGCTGAGAAGTCCCATCATCTACAATCTGCAAACTGGAGATCCATCACAGCTGCTGGTATAATTCAGTCCAAGTCTGAAGGTTTGAGAACCAAAGGGGGGCTGATGACGCAAATCCCAGACCAAAGGCAGAAGACTTATGTCTCAGCTCAAGCAAGCTGGCAAAAAGCAAAAGAAGTGAATTCCTCCTTCCTCTGCCTTTTTGTTCTTCTCAGGCTCTCAGAGGATTGGATGATGCCTACCCAATTGGGAAGGTGTTCTACTTTACTGAATCTACTGATTCAAATGCTAATATTATCCAGAAACACAGTTACAGACACACCCCAAAATAATGTGATATCTGGGATTCCATGGTTCAGTCAAGTTGACACATTAAAATGAACCATCACTAGTAGTAATAATAATAATAATAATAATAAAAGCTCCAGGGAAGGAAAATAGTCTACAAGAATGTTATGACTAAAAATCAAATAAATATTTTAAAAAGTGTAGATTTTAAAACATGAATTTCATGCAATAGGTAGGCAAAGATAAATACAATGAAATAGAAATTATTATACATATAATGAACATATGCAAATATAGAATGCAAATACACACACTCCTATCTTCATACCTGATACACTCACAAAACAAGAAAGTTCTGTATTTTGCCTATTAGATTTTAAAAAGATTCAGTGAACTATTTTCTGTGACTTTTTTTCGTTTTAATATATTATAGATATTTTATATTAGTATATACCATTTTCTTTCTATCATTCTAGGACATTCTTTTTAATGGTTTCATTGTATTTATTATATAAATGTCCATAATTTATGTATAGATCATCTATTAATGAACATGCAGATTATTTTCAGTTTGGAGCATTTTATGTTTTAAATTTCTTTTCCATGCAATACTCCAATGAATATTTTTAGCCATACATCCTTGTGTGCCTCTGTGGGCATATCTGTACACAGAAATTATTTGGAGCAGAATGTCTGAATTAAAGGGTATTTCATTATAATAGATACCGATCTTTTGCCAAATTGACCTTTAAAAAAGTTATGCCAATTTGTACTCTCATTACCAGTGTGTGAATATACATTTCTTCCAAATCTTGCCAAATCCATGTTTTGAAATCCCCTTTACTCAATGCCAATTTGATAGGTAAAAATAACTATATCTTGCTGTTTTAATTTGCATTTATTAAATCATTGAGTGAAGTTAGGCTTCTGTTCATATAATTCTAAACAATGTATATATTTTTCTGAACTGAACACTTAATAGGTGAACAATAAATATTTGTGGAGCAATTAGTCTGGGCGCGGTGGCTCATGCCTGTAATTCCAGCACTTTGGGAGGCTGAGTCGGGCAGATCACGAGGTCAGGAGATTGAGACCATCCTGGCTAACACGGTGAAACCCTGTCTCTATTAAAAAAAATACAAAAGGCCGGGCGCGGTGGCTCAAGCCTGTAATCCTAGCACTTTGGGAGGCCGAGACGGGCAGATCACGAGGTCAGCAGATCAAGACCATCCTGGCTAACATGGTGAAACCCCGTCTCTACTAAAAATACAAAAAACTAGCCGGGCGAGGTGGCGGGCGCCTGTAGTCCCAGCTACACGGGAGGCTGAGGCAGGAGAATGGCATAAACCCGGGAGGCGGAGCTTGCAGTGAGCCGAGATCCGGCCACTGCACTCCAGCCCGGGCGACAGAGCGAGGCTCCGTCTCAGAAAAAACATAAATAAATAAATACAAAAAATTAGCTGGGCGTGGTAGCTGGCTTCTGTAGTCCCAGCTACTTGGGAGGCTGAGGCAGGAGAATGGCGTGAACCCAGGAGGCGGAGCTTGCAGTGAGTCAAGATCGTGCCACTGCACTCCATCCTGGGCGACAGAGCGAGACTCCGTCTCAAAAATAAATAAATAAATAAATAAATAAATAAATAAATAAAATAATATTTGTGGAGCAATTATATATGCTGCTTATGCTATTATTCCCTTTATTATTAGTTTGAATGAACTCTATAGCATGACAAATTAACATCTTTTGATATAGTTGTTATAAGTATATTTTTGTTTGTTTTCTATTTGTCTTTTAATTTTGTGTATGGATTTGTGGTGGGAAGACATTCAGAAATTTAGTTTTTACTTTTTAATCACATTATTTTTAAATAATTTTTAGTTTTTGATTATTGCTTAATGTTTTATTCCTCTAAATAAACACAATGCCCCTTATAGGCCTCCTTTTCTGCCTGTGATGATTCCTTGTGTAATTCCTAAGTTGTCCTGTTGCTAATAGGTTTCCTTTTGCTTAGCAGGCTCTCTTCTCATCCTCTCTGCCCATATAATTACCTATATTTAGGGAAATCAGGTGAATTCTACTTGCTCGTAGAAGCTTTGTAATGTGGCAAATGCAGAAGTGACTCTTCGTACAAGGTACTGTGGGAACACAGTTTGAGCCTCAGAGCATTCTGGAAAGTATCCTGGAAGTAGAAAGCTACTGCTACAGATAGTATTAAATGCCGGACTAAGGAAACTGTTTTATCTCCTATAGGAGTCTCCACTGAGCAGGGCTCACTGGTCTTTGCATTTTATGTTAGGTGCTAGCTCTAGGCAGGAAGAAGGATGTTAAAATTCCTTGATTGATCTTGTTTGGTAGACTCTCTTATGGGAATCCCTAATTAGACATTTTTTGGGTAGGTTATTTCTCCATCTGGTACCCATTGTCCATGGTTTGGGCAGACCCGGAGCCTCACTGATCTTACAGGGCTCCCCGGAGTGTGGCCTCAGGAAAACAGGCTGTAGTAGATCTGCCTGCTGCGGGGCAAGGTTAAATGAGTCCTCTGGCAGTCATATGCCTCGGTCTCCTGGTGGGGGCTAGTGTTGCTGTCCACTCAGCACACTGCTTCCTCTCTTTGCTTATGATAATAGCATTCTTTCACTTGAGGACTGGCTTTTCCCTCTTTGTTGTTTTACCCAAGGGGGCAGATAACACTAGTGGGGATAAAAATTGGAATCTTGACTAAAGACCCACAGGCACCCAGGGCTCTTGGATCTTTCCACAACGAGAGCATCAACATCAGTTTCCCCATTCCTGAACATCTTATTACATCCCCAGAGGTCTGAGATTGTTCAGGCTTCCCGTAGTTGCACACGCCACCACAGTAACCATCCAATAAGCACTTTTCTCCCTTCGTTTAAGTTATACTCAGATTCTATTACTAGCTCTCTAGAATCTTAGCAGATGCAAGAGCTCACCAGTGTCAGTAGATACATGGAGCAGGAGACAAAGCCCTGGCTGTGCTCAGTACATCATTATTTGGGGAGCTCTCTATGTTAATCTGAGGCCATAGAAGGCCTTTTGTGAATTCTAGACCACAAAGTTAGGAAGACTGGGTCCCTTTACCATATCAGCAAATTGAGTTTCCTGGAGGGTTGAGGACTTGGCAGGATGGAGGGAAGGAGTCCATGACAATTTTTGTAAGATTGTGATTTTGCCCAGGCTGATTGTGAGCTGATTTTGGGGACTCTTGCTGGTTTCTTAGAGTCAGAACCAGGAAGCTCTCATCTGTTTGTGATTACAAGGCTCAGCATGCCCCACTATAGGCCCCCTGGCGCCTTTCCTCTTCGGAAACACATTCAGCACATTTTTAGAAACCGCACTGAGAAGCCCTCCCTGAGAAAGTGACTACACACTGCTTAATATTCTGAAAACATAAATAGCTGCTGAGAAGCCAGTCATAAACTACTTGGGAAAGCTGACTTGGCACTGTGAGAAAGCCAGCTGTTGCTGGCATTTGGTTGGCGGAGATTATAAAATTTCTTGCCATGTCAGGATTGTCAATGAACACATATTAAGCTTGTTCCTCATCTTACATGCTGAAGCATTCTGGTTAAATTGGTGTTCTTTTGGACATTTGGAGAGATAAGGTGCATTAGGATGGACGTGTCTCTCCTGGGACCATATGTTCTGGGTTTAACTGTGACCCCTCAAAAGATATATTGAAGTCCTAATCCACAGTAGCCCAGAAAGTGACGTCATTTAAAAACAGTGTCTTTGTATGTATCATTAGTTCAGATGAGGTCTTACTGAAATAGAATGGGCCCTTATTCCGATAGGACTGGTGCTGTTATTGGAAGAGGAAAGAGAGACACCCAAAGAGAATGCCATGTGATGGCTAATGCAGAGATTGGAGTGGTCCAGTGGCAAGCCATGGGATGCCAAGGATTGGTGGTGGCCAACTCCAGACACTAGGAAAGGCAAGGAAGGATTCTCCTTTACACGTTTCAGGGGGAGTGCAACCCTGCTGACATCCTGATTTTGGATTTCTAGCCTCCAGAACTGTAAATCAAACAATTTCTATTGTTTTAGGTTGCCCATTTGAGATACTTTGTTCCAGAAGCCCTAGGAAACTGATATGCCATGGTTCTAACCATCTCCCTGCCCTATATCACACTGGACCTCTCATTCCCATTCTTTCATTCATGTGTTCATTGAACATCATTAAGCATTGATCACGTTTTAGATTCAGTTTTGAGTGCTGGGAATATGTGGTTTGAGGCCACAGTCCCTACCGTCAAGGATCTGAGAAAATTGGGAGGGAATAGACATGCGCCTACCAACAGATGAATCCTACTGTGCTTAGATTCTTAGCATTTGTCCTCCTTTATTGAACTGTAAGTTAGGGGGTGTCTGTGTGTGTCTGTGTGTGTGTGTGAGAGAGAGAGATCTTTAATCACATTGATCTAAACTCCTCAAAACCTATTCTTTTTCTTAACTATTTTATCATGAAAATTTTTGAATAAATATTCAAATTAAACTGCATTAGTCACCCATAAACTTAGTGTCTGGATTCAATGACTGTTACCATTTTGTCATATTTGGTTTTAAAACCTGTGTTTTAATTTCTTTACATATATTGTATTCCAATGGGAGTAGTAACAATACCCAGCTCATGGGGATGTTGTAAGCAAGAAATGCATCCACATGTAAAAAGTAATTAAAACAGTGCCTTTCAACATGTAAACACTCAATAAATATTAGTCCTTTCAATAATTATATCCTAGAGTTCTTGGGAAATAGTAGGAGTCTTACTCTCACAAGTGGGGCTGGAGTGATCCTAAAGTGGGTGAATCATGTGAAGATTTTGACCTTATTTGATTCATTCTCCAGCTTTTCCCCCTTTAAGGCATGTTGATTTCTGTACCCTTTGAAGCAGTACCTGGCACATACTTAGCTCATAAGAGGCATTCAGTAAATAGCTTGCTGAATGAGTCGTATTTAACATGCTGCTATTTGTTCATGCACTTATTCACCTACTTATTTGTCAAATATGTATTGAGCATCCTTTTTGTGCTAGGCATTTGACTCTGTGCTGTGGCCTCATTGATGAATAAGATGAAGTCTCTTTTACCAAGAAACTTAAACTTAGTCTTGTTGATAATTGATTTTGAATTCATCTTCAGTTTTGTATATAGCTCATTTTATCAGCCAGACTAGGAAACCTCTGTGACCAGAGACTGCTTTCTACTTCTCTTTTATTAAAGGCAGGAGTCATGAGAAGGTTAGCATACACTAAAGCAAAGCTTTAGAATCACATAAAAATGCCAAGACATCAAAACTTTTCCATTATGTTGACAGTAAATATTTCACTTTGCCTATCTTTATCTCAATACCTTTCTTTGTCAAGTAGGAATATTATTCACCTGGATGTTTTAAGAGCAGAATAAGATAATGTAATGAATTCGTTAGATAAAATTGATTAGAAATTAATTCAATTCAATGATATTGAATTAAATAATGAAAAAATAGTGTGTTCTCAGTGAATATATTATTTTTTTATCTGCTCCCCCTTTCTTTCCAGAAATGGTGAGTTTGAGGATATCATGAAAGAGGTTGATTTGTTCCTTTTACAATTTTCTGGCAATGGAATATCTGATTCATTAGAGTACTTGTAAGAATTGTTAATGGGTGAATGGTGACCCCCGCCCCCACCCCAACATTCATATGTTGACATTTTCAATCCTGGTACCTCAGGCTATAACCTTATTTTGAGATAGGATGTTTACAGAGGTAATCAAGTCAAAATGACATTATGAAGGTGGGCATGAATTCAATACGACTAGAGTTCTTTTAAAAAGGGGAAATTTGGAGACAGATACAAACAT
The DNA here is from genome assembly GCF_003255815.1 of Theropithecus gelada. NCBI lineage: Eukaryota > Metazoa > Chordata > Mammalia > Primates > Cercopithecidae > Theropithecus > Theropithecus gelada. The sequence continues at coordinate 13,630,304 of NC_037672.1, read as the reverse complement.
AGGCAGAGTGCCACGTAACAAATTCTTTCTCGCAGTCATCAGGAGAAACCAACCCTGCCAACACCTTGATCTTAGACTTGTAGCCTCCAGGATTGGGAGATAATAAATTTCTGTTACTTAAACCACTCACAGAAGTAAAATCTAAACTTTAAAATGTTCTGGTGAAAAACAATACAACTGAGAGTCTATGAGCTTATCTAAAACAACAACAACAATGGCAAATTTTTGAAAACAATAGCAGACATGAAGCCAGGAAAAATTTCCTCACTACTAAAAGTTCCTTCTTTTTTTGGACAGGACACTAAGGGACAAATGAATGATTTTCTCACAGTCTCTGTACCTTTGTTTTTCTCTGGAAGGTGTGGTTTCTGCTGTGTTTGTGTTCTGAGTAGGGGGAGTGTAAGTTACATGTCTCCATTCTGGTACTGTGGAAGAACATGTCTGGCTGTCACAAGACGACATAAAAGCAAGTTAAAATGACAACAATTTAATATTAATTCTTCCAATTATTTAAAAATTTTAACCCCGATGCCTATTCTAAGTCCCAACTAGACATTGTGTTGTGATAAGAACACACAAGATGCGGATTTAAAGTAAGTAGCTCTGCAGTGACCATTTAGAGCCATATGACGTTGGGCAACTTGCTCAAAATGTCTCAGCTTCCGTTTTTAAAACTGCAAACTGGTGGTAAAAGTAATATTCACTTATCCATTGATTTATGTATTCACTAAGTGTTGAGCATGTACTATATGTGATTATACTCTAAGCACTGCAAATATGTCAGTAGACAAAGCAGCAAGTCTATGCCATCTCAGACTTTACATTTTAGTTGCAGAGACAGGCACTGGATAACTAAACACAATTCAGAGAGTGACATGAAACCTGAAGAAAATAGAGTAGGGTAAAGAGATGGAGCATCACTGGAAGGTAAAGAGCTAAATGATAAGTAGAGGTCAACCCATACCAAGATATAGGGAATTAGTGTTTCAGTTAGAGAAACTGGAAAATGTAACATGTCTGATGCTGGAGTTAATGTGGTGTGTATAAAGCTGGCAAGAAGCCCAGTGTGGCTAGAGTGTGGAAATCAAGGAGAGGCACATGGTTGCTGAGATAGGAGGGAGAGGCAGGGGCTGGATCATGTGGACAAATGTAAGGGGTTTGGATTTTATTTTGAGTGCAACAGGAAGCCACTGAAGTAGTGAATTAATGTATTTATTTTTCCCTCTAACTACTGTGTGAACAAGTTTGGAAATATGGATGCCAGTTCTGGGGAAACTCTAGTATCTAGGTTCTAGAAGGAGAGATTGTGTCTGATCGAATTTCAGACATATTTTAAGCTAGAGCAAAACGACTCATTGATATATTAAGTAGGAAAAGAGAAAAACAGGAATGTCATCTGAAGTTTTGGATTGAGCAACTGTTATTGACCGAATTATGTATCTCTCCATGTCCAGCATTTGTATGTTGAAGTTCTAGCCACAGTACCTCAGGACGTGACTATATTTGGAGGCAAGGTCTTTCAAGAGGTGATTAAGTTAAAATGAAGCCTTTAAGGTAGACCTTAATCCAATATGACTGACAATCCCTATACAGAAAGGACATTTGTACACACAGAAAGACATTAGACATGTGCGTGTGCACAGAGAGATGACCATGTGAAGACACAAGGAGAAGTCCACTGTCTGCAAGCCCAGGAGAGAGGTCTCAGAAGGAACTAAAGGTGCAAACATCTTGATCTTGAGTTCCTAGCCTCAGAATCAAGAGCAAATAAATCTCTTTGTTAAGCCACCAGTCTGTGGTATTTTGTGACGGCAGCAGTAGCAAACTAATAAAGCAATTGAGTATTACTGGTGCCGTGTATTAAAAGAAAACTGGGAGCAAACACAGGAGGTTTGAATATGTGTGTGTGGAGGGGTGGTGGCAGTGGTGGTGAGAAATCAAGAGTTCTATTCTAACCTTGTTCAGACTGAGATGCCCACTAAACATCCAGCTGGGGACTCCTGGGGGCAATGAGACTCATAATTTTGGTGCTTGATAGCACTCAGCATATACAGCAGTCCCACTACAGTGGTTTCAGTTTCCTTTCTGTGGTTTCAGTTATCTGTGGCACAGTACAAGAAGATATTTTGAAAAGGAAGGGAAAGAGAGGCCATATTTATATAATTTTATTATAGTATACTGTTATACTTGTTTTCTTTTATTATTATTGTTAATTTCTTACTATGCCTAATTTATAAATTAAACTTTGTCATAGGTCTGTATGTATAAGAAAAATCATAGTCTCTATAGGATTTGGTACTATCCATGGTTTCAAGCATCCACTGGGAGTCTTGGAACATACTCCACATGGATAAGGGGGCACTACTGTAGATGGTATTTACAGTCTTGGGGGCATGATGAGATCACGAGTGAGGCCATGGAGAGAGAAGCATGAAGACTGTGCCCTGAGGCACTTCAAGATAGACATGCAAAAGAGACTGTTCAGGTGTCCTTGGTGAGCTAGGAGGAAAGAGTAGGAAAGGGGTGGTGCCCTGAAAATCAAGTGAAGGCAGTATTTAAGGAGAGAGGAAAAAACCAATTCTGTCAAATGCTGTGGAGATTTGGCATAAGGTGAAACAGAAAATAGGTCTCTAGAGTTGGCAACTTGAAGGTTGTTAATAACCTTGAAAGAGTAGTTTTAGTGATTTGATGAGGTAGTTTGTATTTGAGATGGGCTGAAAGGAGAATGGAAGTAAGAAACTGAAATCATGCAGAAAGAACTCTTTTGAGGGGTTGTTTTTAAGAGAAGCAAAGAAACGGGGAGGTGGCCTAAATGAAATGTGGGGTGAGTGGAAATGTTTTTGTTAAGATGGGTTTTGTTATGGCACCTTTGAATACAGTTTGGAATAGTCTAGCAGGTGGAAAGCGATAAAGATTCAGGTGATGAGAGAAAAAAATAGTTGTAGAAGAAAACTTGTTTAATAGGTGAGAAGAGACAGAATCCAGATCAAAGAAGTAGCTCCAAATAGGCACAGTGACGTTCACTCACTTTAGCAGGAAGCAAGGCAAAATGCTCCCTCATCTCCCTCAAACCAAATCTGCCACCCTTTCTCTATCGGTACCTGTGCATTTTGCCTTGCTTCCTGCTAAAGTTTTCTCAGTTTAATAAGAAATGCAATTACCAGCTGAGAGTTTCAGGGAAATACTGAATTTCCCTGAAATGGGGAAATGGAAAATTAACATGTTTGAAAACATCAGATAAGATATACAATGGTCACCCAGAGAATGAGAAAGTAAATTTATTAAGCACGTAAGTCAGAGTGGTTAAGCAGAGTTGAGTGACCACTGGATTTTTGGTTTTTAAAATTTAACTTTTATTTTAAGTTCAGAGGTACCCGTGCACATTTGTTACATAGGTAAACTTGTGTCATTGAAGTTCATCAGGGATATTGGCCTGAAATTTTTTTGTTGTGTCTCTGCCAGGTTTTGGTATCAGGATGATGCTGGGGATTACAGGTGCATGCCACCATACCCAGCTTATTTTTGTATTTTTACTAGAGACAGGCTTTCGCCATGTTGGCCATGCTGGTCTGAAACTCCTGACCTCAGGTGATCTGCCTGTCTTGGCTTCCCAAGGTCCTGGGATTACAGGCATGAGCCACCGCACTCGGCCAGCATTTGAGTCTTTAATGCATCTCCTGTTGATTTTTGTATATGCTGTATGGAAGGGATCCAGTTTCAATCTTCTGCATATGGCTAGCCAGTTATCCCAGCACCCTTTATTAAATAGGGAATCCTTTCCCTATTGCTTGTTTTTGTCAGGTTTGTCGACAATCAGGTGATTGTAGTTGTGTGATCTTATTTCCAGGTTCTCTATTCTGCTCCATTGCTCAATGTGTCTGTTTTTGTACCAGTACTATTCTGTTTTGGTTACTGCAGCCCTGTAGTATATAGCTCGAAGCAGGGTAGTGTGATGTCTCCAGCTTTATTCTTGTTACTTAGGATTGCCTTGGCTATTCGAGTTCTTTTGTTTTGATTCCACATGAATTTAAAATGGTATTTTCTAGTTATATGATGAATGTCATTGGTAGTTTAATAGGAATAGCATGAATCTATAAATTGCTTTGGGCAGTATTGCCATTTTAATGATATTAGTTCTTCCTATCCATGAGCATGGACTATTTTTCCATTTGTTAGTGTCATCTCTGAATTTTTTTGGCAATGTTTGGTAGTTCTCATCATAGGAATATTTCACCTCTCTGGTTAGCTGTTTGCCTAGGTATTTTATTCTTTTTGTGGCAATTGTGAATGGGATTGTGTTTCTGATTTGGCTCTCAGCTTGACAATTGTTGGTGCATAGAACTGCTAGTGATTTTTGTACAGATTTTGTATCCTGAGACTTTGCTGAAGTTGTTTATCAGCTTTAGAAGCTTTTGGGTCAAGCCTATAGGCTGTTCTAGATCATGTCATCTGCAAAGAGGGATAGTTTGACTTTATGTTTAAAGTGACACTAGTCAGCATACTTGTGAGCTTTTCACCAGTTATATATTGGAACTCAAGTGTAGTAATAAAATAGTTAAGGGATGAGATTTACTAGGACCCCAGGGTTTTGTGACATGGAATATGATGGGAAAAGCAGGAAAAGGGGAGCCGAGTGAGCAAGCTAGGGTGTTGATGTACTAATTGACCATGGCATCTAAGGCTGGTAAGGAAAGGTATGGGTAGATGAAAAGGAGCACAGAACTATAGCAACACTCTTGTGAGATCATTGGATTGGATTTCTCAGTGGGGCCAAAGAAGAGGGCAAGTTTAACACTGAAGAGTGACCTGTAGATTACAAGGTGGTAACCAGAAAGTGAGATACTTGAAATCGATCTTTGGAGGTGGAATGATTGTTGGCAATGACAAAATCCAGGAAATGACCATGGCAACCACAGCCTTGGAGTAGTCATCATAGGAGGAGTGGAGGATAAGATTCCTTGGTGGAGGATGCCATGGGACCAAGAATCCAGAGTGAGTTATGCAGATGTTGAAGTCATCAAGAAAAGCCATCTAAAACTGAATTCCCGATCTCACTCACTAAACACGCTCCCCCTGCTGTCTTTTCCACTCAGACTGCAGGCACTCAATCCCAGCCTGTGAAAGCTAACGTGAAAGTTGATAGTGTCCCCATCCTGGTTACCCATGCCCCAAATCTTGGAGCATAAATGAATTATCTTTTTCAATAATTCATTTATCATGTATCAATATAATCTTTATGTTTCTAAGTAAATGATTATTTTTTTCATTACATCCCACATTTAATTACTCAGCAAATCCTCATAGCTATTCCTTCAAATTATATACAGACTCCAAACACTATTACCTAAATTGTGTATCTTTCAAATTATTGCAATAACTTGTCAGCTGCTCATCCATCTCCTATTTTATTTAATAGAGCAGCTGGAGTAAACCCTTACAAACATTAACCTGGTCCTGTTGATCCCGTGCTCAAAACCGCACAGGGGCTTCACATGCCAGCTTGACTAACTTCTGAATCCTTACCATGTCCAGTCAATTGCACTTGTCCCTCATTTCTCTGACCTCATCTCTATTCTCCCATTGCTTACTGTGCTCCAGCCACTCTGGCCTTTGTACTTTCCGAACGTATTCCTTGGGCATATTCCAGCCTCAAGGATTTGGTATTTATTATTGCTTCTGCCTGGAACTCTCTTGATATGGTTTAGCTTTGTGTCCCCACCCAAATCTCATCTTGAATTGTACTCCCATAATTCCCACATGTTGTGAAAGGGACCTTGTGGGAGAAAATTGAATCATGGGGGCGGTTCCCCCATACTGTTCTCATGATAGTGAATAAGTCTCACCAGATCTGATGGTTTTGTCAGGGATTTCTGTTTTTGCTTCTTCCTCATTTTTCTTTTGCTGTGGCTATCTAAGAAGTGCCTTTCACCTCCTGCCATGATTCTGAGGCCTCCCCAGCCATGTGGAACTGTAAGTCCAAGTAAATCTCTTTTTCTTCCCGATCTCGGGTCTGTCTTTACCAGCAGCATGGAAACGGACTAATACAGTAAACTGGTACCAGTAGAGTGAGGCATTGCTGAAAAGATATCCAAAAATGTGGAAATGACTTTGGAACTGGGTATCAGGCGGCGGCTGGAACAGTTTGGAGGGCTCAGAAGAAGACAGGAAAATGTGGTAAAGTTTGGAACCTCCTAGAGACTTGTTGAGTGGCTTTGACAAAAACGTGGATAGTGATATGAACAATAAGGTGCAGGTTGAGGTGGTCTCAGATGGAGATGGGGAACTTATTGGGAACTGAAGCAAAGGCGACTCTTGTTATCTTTTAGCAAAGAGACTAGTGGCATTTTTCCCCTGCCCTAGAGATTTGTGGAACTTTGAGCATGAGAGAGATGACTTAGGATATCTGGCAGAAGAAATTTCTAAGCAGCAAAGAATTCAAAAGGTGACTTGGGTGCTGTTAATAGCATTCCGTTTTGAAAGGGAAACAGAGCATTAAAATTCAGAAAATTTGCAGCCTGATGATACCGTAGAAAAGAAAAACCCATTTTTTGAGGAGAAATTCAAGCTGGCTGTAGAAATTTGCTTAAGTAACAAGGAGCTGAATGTTAATCTAGACAATGGGGAAAATGTCTCCAGGACATGTCATATGTCTTCATGGCAGCCCTCCCATCACAGACCCAGAAGTCTGGGTGGAAAAAAAAAATAGTTACATGGTCTGGGCCCCCCCACCCCATGCTGTGTGCAGCCTTGCAACTTGCTGCCCTGCACCCCAGATGCTCCAGCCAGGCTAAAATGTGCCAAGGTAAAGCTCAGCCCATGGTTTCAGAGGGTGTAAGCCCCAAACCTCGGCAGCTTCTCTGTGGTGTTGAGCCTACGGGTGTACAGAAGTCAAGATATGAGGTTTGGGAATCTACACCTAGATTTCAGAAAATCTATGGAAAGTTTGCTGCAGGGGCAGGGCCCCCTTGGAGAACCTCTGCTAGGATGATACAGAAGGGAAATGTGGGATTGGAACCCCCACACCGAGTCCCTACTGGGGCACTGCCTAGCAGAGCTATGAGAAGAGGGCCACTGTCCTCCAGATCCCAGAACGATGGATCCACTGACAGCTTTCACTGTGCACTTGGAAAAGCTTCAGACACTCAATACCAGCCTGTGAAAGCAGCCAGGAGTGGGGCTATACCCTGTAAAGCCACAGGATTGGAGCTGCCCAAGACTGTGAGAACCCACCTCTTGCATCAGTGTGACCTGGGTATGAGACATGGAGTCAAAGGAGGTCATTTTGGAGCTTTAGAATTTGATTGCTTTGCTGGATTTCACACTTGCATGGGGCCTGTAACTTTTTTGTTTTGTTTTGTTCAACTTCTCTTATTTGGAATGGCTGTATTTACCCAATACCTGTGTACCCCCATTGTATCTAGGAATTAACTAGCTTACTTTTGATTTTATAGGCTCATAGGTGGAAGGGACTTGCCTTGTTTCAGATGGGACTTTGGGCTGTGGAGCTTTGGGTTAATGCTGAAATAAATTAAGACTTTGGGGGATGTTGGGAAGGCATGATTGGTTTTGAAATGTGAGGACATGAGATTTGGAAGGGCCAGGTGTAGAATGATAGGTTTGGCTGTGTTCCCTCACAAATTTCAACTTGACTTATATTCCCATAATTCCCATGTGTTGAGGGAGATAATTTGAATCATGGGGACAGTTTCCTCCATAATGTTCTCATAGTAATGAATAAGTCTCACAAGATCTGATGGGTTTATCAGGGGTTTCAGCTTTTGCTTATTCCTCATTGTCTCTTTCCACCACCATGTAAAAAGTGTCTTTCACCTCCCGCCATGATTCTGAGGCCTCCCAAGACATGTGGAACTGTAAGTCCAATTAAACCTCTTTTTATCTCCAGTCTTGGGTATGTCTTTATCAGCAGCGTGAAAACAGACCAATACAGCTCTTTACCTACAGAAATTCATGACCTGATTTGTCATTTGTCACCTTGTTCAACTGTCAGCTTCTCAGTGTGGCCTTCCTTTAATATACTATTAAAAATTTACATAAATTTACCTCCCACTATCAGAATAACCTGACTAGCCCCTTCCAGCTTTGCTTTTCTCCATAACTTATATAAATGTGTGTATCTGTATACATTTATATGTATGCATGTTGCAAATATATGTATGTATACATGTTTTCATTAAATCACATGCTAAATGAAGACTGGGATATTTAATTTATTAATTTGTCTATTACTGTAAACTAGTAGCTGAAACTGAACCTAATACAAAGTGGACCCTCTAAAAATATTTGTTGAGTAAAGAAATTAATGATGAAAGGAATAATGATAGAGAAGAAGACAGGAAAGCAGATGCTAATATCGCCAATGAAGAAGGAACAGTGATCAGGAGAGCGTTGGATGAGAGCAGCATGGCTATATTGGAGAAGGAGGGGTTATTAAGTGGAGTGGAAGTCAGGAGGAGTTGGAGTTCTTGGCAGGGGCAAGTGAGGAGAAATGGTATGAAGGGAGCAACAGTAGCAAACAGAATATTCTACCTGACCATTTGATCTTCTGGTATGTGTACAATGAAGACAGTAACTGGAACATAGAGAGAAGAGACTGAGGACCTTGGGAAGGATTTGGTTGATGGATAACAGACAGGTCCGGAGGGCAGAATGTGATGGGAATTCAAAATTGAACAGCTACTTTGAAAAACAATTTGACGTTTTCTTATACAGTAAAATATTGCACTTATTATGCAGCCCAACAATCCCACTCCTAGGTATTTACCTAACAGAAATGTAAATATATGTCTATACAGAGATTTTTCTGTTCATAGTAGCTTTATTCATAATGACTAAAAACTGGACACAACCCAAATGTCCATCAACTGATAGATGGAGAAACACATTGTGGTGTATTTACTCAATTGATTAATGTTCATAAATGAAAAGGAAAATAGTATTGATACATAAAATAACATGCATAAATCTCAAAAACATTACACTAAGTAAAAGAAGCCAGACACAAAGACTACACATTGTATGATTCTGTTTATATGAAATTATCAAACAAAAGGCAAAAACTATAGTGACAGAAAGATTACTGGTTGCTAGGAGCTGGGATCGAGTAGGAGATTGACTACAAAGGAACATGAGGTTACATTTTAGGGTAATGGGAATGTTCTAAATCATGAGGGTAGTGGCAGTTGGGTGACTATATTTATTTTTCAAAACTTCTAATTTTACACTTAATAGTGGAGTATCTTATTGCATTAAATTAACCTAAATTGATTAAAATAATTAACATATTTATGTTTTGGTTTACTGTGTGTCTCAGTCCTAGAATCAAAAATGTATACTTCTTGAAGGCAGTATCAAAACCAGTATTATCTCTCTCTCTCCCTCTCTCTCTTTTTGAGACAGGATCTCTGTCACCCAGACTGGAGTGCAGTGGTGCAATCACTGCTAACTGCAGCCACAATCTCCCAGGCTCCAGTTATCCTCCGGCCTCAGCCTTCCAAGTAGCTGGGACTATGGGCACATGCCACCTTGTCTGGCTAATTTCTTTCTGTATTTTTTTTTTTTTTTTGGTAGAGAAAGGGTTTGGCCATGTTGCTCAGCCTGATCTTGAACACCCTGGGCTCAAGTGATCTGCCCACCTCAGCCTCCCAAAAAATCCAGTATTCTTGGTATATAATAGGTTATAAATATTTATTGAATGAATATGTTACATATTTCTGACAATAACTTCAAACTCATATTTCTGTGATTAAATCTAGTATTTATCATTTACTATTGGTATCACCTTGGACAATACACTTAACATTCCTATGCCTTGGTGTTGGGATTAAAAATGAAATTTCTTTCATAGAGCTATTATGAAAATGAAATAATTAACAGGCATAATGTGTTTTCAGCTCTATCAGGCATATATGCTAACTGTACAATAAGTCAAATTTGTCATCATGATTATTTTATATGACTTCATATTATCTCAACTGCCTATGACTTAATTATGTCTGTTATTATTGTACATTTCCTAAGATTAGAGACTTTGCTTGTAGTTTTTGCATCTTTTATTGCCTGAAATTTGTAGCACACAGTAAGTACTCACTTAACATTTATTGAAGATTCCTTAATTCTTTAAATGTTTAAGAATCATCTTCTCTCATGCCTTGGGATGTTTATATGTGTTATCGCCCTTTCCTGCAAATATTGCCTACATCCTCATATACATGCACACACACACAAATGACTTTGGGACTTTTTGTTTAGGTCTAAGCACAGTTTCACGCAAAAAAAAAAAAAAAAAAAAAAAAAAAGTCTCTGACTTCCCAGAAGAGATCAGATTGCTTTGGTTTTTGCTTTTATAGTACTCAATACTCAACTTCTTGACAGGAAGGAGAAGGTGGGGAGGAGGAAGGCAGTTAGCTGGGGTTGTTAAGTTGGAAAATAGTTGTTTTTTTGTTTTGAGGGGGGATGGTTTATTTTATTTTATTAATTTTATTTCAACTTATTTTGAGTTGAAGTTCCAAACCTGGGCTAAATTCCGTGTGGTTCAAGAGTAACCACCAGATGGGAAGAGAATACAGATCAGCTTGTCCAATAAAGAAAGGAAAAATCCAAAGGAGATTATTTCCATAGACTTATCAACTTCTAAGCAAAGTAAGAGAGCTATCTTATGCAATGGTTGTGTTTGGAGAAGGTAACTGGCAAGAAACTATGAAGTGTGGCATCTTCTACCCAGATATTTGTTTGCTCAGGAATCTGTAGTTGTTCCTTTTTGATTATGGTCAAATTTTTAGACTGGTGTTCAAGGCCTTCTTTGTAGCCCAGATGTACTTTTTCTAGTATTCTCCTTCCCTGTATTCAAAGAGGACTTCATTCTATTTCTTTATTATAAAGGCTCAAAGTTGGTTCTTTTTCTCACATGTCCAGTTCCTGAGCATCCACAACTGCTTCTGAAATATCTATTCTGATTTTCATATGCTACAAGATTCCTTCTCATTGTTTATGAACTCCACTTCAATAAATAGTTCAAAATCCACAAAGATGTTTAATAGATAGTTAGGCTTGAAAAAAGTTGTTTGAAATAAATGTATAATTACACATCCTGATGATTTCTTATAGTTCATATAGAGTCACAAGAATTTTACTTTAGTTGATTTCTTCAATTGTATCTTAGTCAGCTATTTATGAACATGTGCTAGAAAATGTGGATGGCCTTGAAGGGAGAATGGAGAGTTAAATACAATTATTTTGATTAAAAATTTTCAGTACAGTTGTCAAAATGACCCAGTAAACAGGAGATTGCAACCCAGTGTCGACAGTCCTACACTCAGGGAAGCTCAGCAAGCTGAGGCAATGCTTTAATGAACAAATGGAGGGTCAGAGAAAGCTCCCCAGAAAGGATGGAGGCACTGCCCCTCTTCTCTGATCCTGCTGACCTTTCTTGAAGGTAACTCCTTTGTTCCAATGGAAAATACTAGCAAAACTTTTCCATAGGGTTCAGAGAGGTATGCATCAACAAAACATTAGCACAGGCCAAACAATGCAGAGACTTCTTAATCACAGTAACAGCTCTTTGGGGTAGAGAGTATCATTATACTCATTTTACCCAGGAGAAAATAGAGGGTAAGTGAGATTAACTGACTTTGCTGAGGACACACAGCTGGTGAGTGTGAGCCCTGTCTGTCTCCCAATGCAGTACTGTTGCCTACTAAAGGCAAAATCAAATCAATAACCCCCCAACTTCTGCTTACAATAAAAGCGCTGTAAAAATTGGCCCCCAATAATCATTCTTAAAAAACACACACCCAGTAGTGTAATGGTAATGATGATAAGAATAATAGCATTACCTCTTAACCAGGCTGCCTGCTTTAATCTTGATTGAAAGCCTCATATTTACCCCATTAATGCAGCTCATGAAGAGCTGAGAAATGTGAAGGAGCTTGTCTAAGGCGGGAAACCCACCCAGGAGCAGAGCTAGGTCCAAATGGAGCTCTTTGATCCCTGGTTTGATGCTTATTCCTCTACATGGCGGGGGGGGGGGGGTGTCTCTGAGTTTAGAAATTAATATTCTAATTATTCTTTTTAAATATATATATACATTTATGGGATAAAGGGCAGTTTTGTTACACAGGTATATTGCAGAGTGGGTAGTGGTGAAGTCTGGAATTTTGGTGTAACCATCACCGAAATAGTATACATTGTACCCATTAAATAATTTCTCATCCCTCACCCGCCTCCCAGCCTCCCACCTTTCCAGGTCTCCAGTCTATTATTCCGTGATCTGTGTCCATGAGTACACTTTATTTGATTCTCACTTATAAGTGAGAACATGTGTTATTTGAGTTTTGCAGCAACATGGATGAAACTGGAGTCCGTTATCTTAAGTGAAATAACTCAGAAACAGAAAGCCAAATACCACATGCTCTAATTACTCTTCGTCACTATTTTCACATGCTCTGTACAACAGCACAGTATTTTAATTGTGTAGCAAATGGAGACAGATTAACATAATTAAACATTGCTTCTTTCCTTACCTGGCTTGCTGGGAATATTTTTGAGAAGGAAGCTGATTCAACACACAGATACATGTTCTATAATGCTTGAAGAGAAAGTGTGGATAATATGAGAGGACTTTTGAAAACAAACCTCGGTTGGGATACAGCAAATGATTAATAACCTAAGAAATGGAAATGTCAAGTTTATCATCTAAATGTTAGTCAGCAGACTCAAATTTGTTTTGGAAAAGCAGCAACAGTCATGCATATAGCAGAAGAAAGGCACCTCTGACACCCAAATCCCCTCTGAATATCAAGGTCTATTCCAACAAGACATTCAGAAGCACAGGCAGGGCAACTAATAATCCATTACGTAAGTAGCATTTGCTTATTTTAATGACTAGGAACTTCAACTAGGTCTCTTCCACTGTAAAATGAAAAAAACAAAAGCACAAAACAAAAACATAAGCCAGTTTCTTGAGTAATGATTTGTGGTTGGTGTTCTTAGAAGTCCTAGTACCTGGCAATGACTCAGTGCTCAGGTATAGGCCAGCAATGGGAGGAGAGAGAGCCTGGCCTGATACCTACGCATATGGGAGGGGCACATATGGTCTAAGCAAACTCTAGTGCTAAAACAAAATCCTGAAATCCAACTTCCGTTCTCTGCTTAAAACCTGTCCCTCTTTTGCTTTTGTTTTCAGAGAAGTGTTTGGACTTCTTATATTACTTACTACATTATTTATGATAGGTGCTTTCCCTTCCCCCCTCTTCAGACACATCTATTACCACTCTTCTCTTATGCCTCTTTGTGCTTCACCTTTATGAAATTCCCTGGGTTCTCAGGATGTTTCATGCTATGACTTGCCTTCAGGCTTTCGCTCATGCAGATTCTGCCTGAAATTATCTCTTTCTTTGCTTATAAGCTATTTAGATCTGGCTCTTATATCACCTGCTTGGGAAACCTTCTCTCATTTCTGCCTCATCCACCTATCACACGTGGGCTGTGTCAGTGGTCTCTTCTCCAAGCAGCCAAAGCATTCTGTTTAGTTGTTATTTGTACCTGAAAGAAAGACACTGCCTGGAAAAACAACTCCCTTACTTTTCTAAGAATTACAAATGGATTCTTACACAGCCTTTCTTCTGTGTCTAGGAATCTCAAAAAGACAATCTACCAGAGAGGTGACTTCGACCAAACAGTAAAACAAAATTAAAATAATTTAAAATGTTCTACTGGCCTGTTGGTAGTTAAGGGTTGGCCAGTGGGAGTAGATGATTCTGTATGGCACCTTGTTTCTCATACATCACCAGTGATACAGGACAGAGTCTGAAGGGAAATGGCCATTGCTCTTCTAATGTTGGAAGATGATATGATCAATATGAGCAATAACAACTGTGAAAATATTCCTGCTGCCAGAAAAGCACCCTCCTTTACTTAGGATGGATTCAGATTGCCTTGTGTTTGAAAATTCATGCTTACACCCGACAGGTGTGTGTGTTTGTATATTTTCTTGATCTAACATCTATTTATTTGGTGATTAAGAAGAATGAGGGGGTTTCTTAGTTGGCTTGAGTTGCAATAAAAATACCATAGGCTGGGTAGTTTATAAACAACAGAAATTTATTTCTCAGAGTTCTGGAGACTGGGAAATCCAAGATTAAGATGCAAATCAATATCATTCCTGGGGAGGACTTGTTTCCTGACTTGCAGAAAGCCAACTTCTTGTTATGTCTTCACATGATGGAAAAAGCAAGGATCTTCCTTTGGGCATCTTTTATAATAGCACTAATCCCATTAATGAGGATTTGATCCTCATGACCTAATCCTTTCTCCTACTATCATTACCTTGGGGGCTAGGATTTCAACATATGACTCTTGGGAGAACACAAGAAAACATTCAAACCATATTGGGAGCATTGCAGTACCTCACCTGGAAGAAGATAATTTGAAGGGGCTGAGGAGTTTTGATAAATGCGTAGGGCCAGAATTGGTGTTAAAATATTCTGCTGAAATATTGCACTGAAAGACAGACTCTGAAAAATGTAGCTCTGCCTCTGTATCCTAGAGTGCAAATAGGTGAAACACTCTCAGGGCACAGATTTCTGGTCCAGACCAGCCCTGTGGATAGAAATTAGGCGTCTGCACTAAAGGCTTTGAAGAAGGTCGTATTCTGACTGGAATGGGGCACTATAGATTGGTAAGTTGTCTGGGAAATCTGAACAATCGACATTTCTTATAGTTTTCTTTTGTATGATTAGGATATTCATTCACTTATTGAGCCACTGCCGTTTGGAAGGCATTGTATTAAGTGTTGGGATAAAGGGTAGATAAGGCAGTAAAATGCTTTTTTTGATGTGATTTAGAAACTTGGTGGGACAATGCACACAATAAAAACAAATGCAAAGAAATATGACAATTTCAGGTCATGACAATAGCTATGCATGAAATAAAAGGGAGATTTTTGTTAGCACCTCACGGCATGGGGGTGGGGGACAAATTGGATAGTCAGTGAAGTGGGGGCATTTGAGCTGAGACGTGACATAAGGGTGCCAGCCAAGTGAAGGTCTTGAGGGAGTAAATTTCAGATAGAAAAAAATAAATGCATAGACCCAAAGGTATGGAACCAAGCTGAACATCTTTTTTCTTTTTTCTTTTATTTCTTTCTCTTTTTTTTTTGAATACTTTAAGCTCTGGGATACATGTGCAGAATGTGCAGGTTTGTTACATAGGTATACATGTGCCATGTTGGTTTGCTGCACCCATTGACCTGTCATCTACATTAGATATTTCTCCTAATGCTATCTCTCCCCTTGCCCCCCAACCCCCCACAGGCCTCGGTGTGTGATGTTCCCTTCCCTGTGACCATATGTTCTCATTGTTCAGCTCTCACTTATGAGTGAGAACATGTGGTGTTTGGTTTTCTGTTCCTGTGTTAGTCTGCTGAGAATGATAATTTCCCGCTTCATCCATGCCCCTGCAAAGGACATTGACTAATCTTTTTATGGCTGCATTGTATTCCGTGGTGTATGTGTGCCACATTTTCTTTTTCCAGTATAACTTTGATGGACATTTGGATTGGTTCCAAGTCTTTGCTATTGTGAATAGTGCTACGATAAACATATGTGTGCATGTGTCTCTATAGTAGAATGATTTATAATCCTTTGGGGTTGCTGGGCCAAATGGTATTTCTAGTTCTAGATCCTTGAGGAATTGCCACACCGTCTTCCACAATGGTTTAACTAATTTACACTCACACCAACACTGTAAAAGTGTTCCTATTTCTCCACATCTTCTCCAGCATCTGTTGTTTCCTGACGTTTTAATGATCCCCATTCTAACTGGCATGAGATGGTATCTTGTGATTTTCATTTTCATTTCTCTAATGACCAGTGATGATGAGCATTTTTTTTTCATATGTTTGTTGGCTGCATAATGTCTTCTTTTGAGAAGTGTCTGTTCATATCCTTTGTGCACTTTTTGATGGGGTTGTTTTTACCTTGTAAATTTAAATTCCTTGTAGATTCTGGAGATTAGCCCTTTGTCAGATGGATAGATTGCAAAAATTTTCTCCCATTCTGTAGGTTGCCTGTTTACTCGAGTGATAGTTTCTTTTGCTGTGCAGAAGTTCTTTAGTTGAATTAGATTCCATTTGTCAATTTTGGCTTTTGTTGTAATTGCTTTTGGTGTTTTAGTCATGAAGTCTTTGCTCATGCCTATGTCCTGAATGGTATTGCATAGGTTTTCTTCTAGAGTTTTTATGGTTTTAGGTCTTACATTAAAATCTTTAATCCATCTTGAATTACTTTTTGTATAAGATGCAAGGAAGGGGCCCAGTTTCAGTTGTCTGCATACGGCTAGCCAGTTTTCTCAACACCATTTCTTAAATAGGGAATCATTTCCCCATTGCTTGCTTTTGTCAGGTTTGTCAAAGGTCAGCTGGTTGTAGATTTATGGTGTTATTTCTGGGGCCTCTGTTCGGTTCCATTGGTCTACAGATCTGTTTTGGTACCAGTACCATGCTGTTTTAATCACTGTAGCCTTGTGGTATAGTTTGAAGTCAGGCAGTGTGATGCCTCCAACTTTGTTCTTTTTGCTTAGGATTGTCTTGGCTATACGGGCTCTTTTTTGGTTCCACACGAAATTTAAAGTAGTTTTTTCTAATTCTGTGAAGAAACTCTGTGGTTACCTCATGGAAATAGCATTGAATCTGTAAACTACTATGAGCAGTATGGCCATTTTCACGATATTGATTCTTTCTATTCATGAGTATAGAATGTTTTTCCATTTGTTTGTGTCCTTTCTTATTTCCTTGGTTTGTAGTGCTCCTTGAAGAGGTCCTTCACATCCCTTGTAAGTTGTATTCCTAGGTATTTTATTCTCTTCGTAGCAATTGTGAATGGGAGTTCACTCATGATTTGGCTCTCTGTTTGTCTATTATTGGTGTGTAGGAATGCTTGTGATTTTTGTACATTGATGTTGTATCCTGAGACTTTGCTGAAGTTGCTTGTCAGCTTAAGGAGATTTGGGGCTGAGATGATGGGGTTTTCTAAATATACAATCATGTCATCTGCAAACAGAGATAATTTGACTTTCTCTTTTACTATTGAATACTCTTTATTTCTTTCTGTTGCCTGATTGTCCTGGCCAGAATTCCAAGTACTGTGTTGAATAGGAGTGGTGAGAGAGGCATCCCTGTCTTGTGCCAGTTTTCAAAGGGAATGCTTCCAGCTTTTGCCCATTCAGTGTGATATTGGCTGTGGATTTGTCATAAATAGCTCTTATTATTTTGAGATGCATTCCATTGATACCTAGTTTATTGAGAGTTTTTAGCATGAAGGGGTGTTGGAATTTATCAAAGGCCTTTTCTGCATCTATTGAGATAATCATGTGGTTTTTGTCATTGGTTCTGTTTATATGATGGATTGCATTTATTGATTTGCATATGTTGAGCCAACCTTGCATCCCAGGGATGAAGCCAACTTGATCGTGGTGGATTATGTGCTGCTGGATTCTGTTTGGCAGTATTTTATTGAGGGTTTTCACATTTAATTTCATCATCAAGGGATATTGGCCTGAAACTTTCTTTTTTTGTTTTGTCTTTGTCTCTGCCGGGTTTTGGTATCAGGATGATGCTAGTCTCATAACAAGAGTTAGGGAGGAGTCCCTCTTTTTCTGTTGTTTGGAATAGTTTCAGAAGAAATAGTACCAGCTCCTCTTTGTACCTCTGGTAGAATTTGGCTGTTAATTCATCTGGTCCTGGGCTTTTTTTGGTTGGTAGACTATTAATTACTACCTCAAATCAGAAGTTGTTATTGGTCTATTCAGGAATTCGACTTCTTCCTGGTTTAGTCTTGGGACAGTGTTTGTGTCCAGGAATTTATCCATTTCTTCTAGATTTTCTAGTTTACTTGTGTAGAGGTGTTTATAGTATTCTCTAATGGTAGTTTGTATTTCTGTGGGATCAGTGGTGATCTCCCCTTTATCTTTTTTTATTGTGTCCATTTGATTATTCTTCTTTATTAGTCTGGCTGGCAGTCTATCTATTTTGTGAATTTTTTCAAAAAACTAGCTCCTGGATTCATTGATTTTTTGAATGGTTTTTGTGTCTCTATGTCCTTCAGTTCTGCTCTGATCTCAGTTATTTTGTTTTCTGTTAGCTTTTGAATTTGTTTGTTCGTTCTTCTCTAATTCTTTTAATTGTGATGTTAGGGTGTTGATTTTAGATTTTTTCCACTTTCTCCTTTGGGCATTTAGTGCTATACATTTCCCTCTAAAGACTGCTTTAGTTGTGTTCCAGAGATTCTGGTATGTCATGTCTTTTTTCTCATTGGTTTCAAAGAACGTATTTATTTCTGCCCTAATTTCGTTATTTACCTAGTAGTCTTTCAGGAGCAAGTTGTTCAGTTTCCATGTATTTGTTCAGTTTTGAGTGAGTTTCTAAATCTGGAGTTCTAATTTGATTGCACTGTGGTGTGAGAGACTGTTCGTTATGATTTCCATTCTTTTGCAATTGCTGAGGAGTGTTTTTACTTTCAATTACTTGGTCAATTTTAGAATAAGTGCTGAGAAGAATGTATATTCTGTTGATTTGAGGCGGAGAGTTCTGCAGATCTTTATTCGGCCCGTTTGGTCCAGAGCCGATTTCAAGTCCTGAATATCCTTGTTAATTTTCTGTCTCATTGATCTGTCTAATATTGAGACTGGGATGTTAAATTCTCCCACTGTTATTGTGTGAGAGTCTAAGTCTTTTCGTAGGTGTCTAAGAACTTGCTTTATGAATCTGGGTGCTCCTGTATTGGGTGTATATATATTTAGGATAATTAGCTCTTCTTGTTACACTGATCCCTTTACCGTTATGTAATGCCCTTCTTTGTCTGTTTTCATCATTGTTGCTTTGACGTCTGTTTTATCACAGACTAAGATTGCAATGCCTGCTTTTTTTCTTTCCATTTGCTTGGTAAATCTTCCTCCATGCCTTTATTTTGAGCCCATGTGTGTCTTTGCATGTGAGATGGGTCTCCCGAATACAGCACACTGATGGGTCTTGACTCTTTATCCAATTTGCCAGTCTGTGTTATTGGGTCATTTAGCCTGTTTACATTTAAGGTTAATGTTGTTATGTGTGAATTTGATCCTGTCATTATGATGCTAGCTGGTTATTTTGCGCATTAGTTGGTGCAGTTTCTTCATAGTGTCGATAGTCTGTGTATTTTCATTTGTTTTTAAATGGTTGGCACTGGTTTTTCCTTTCCATATTTACTTCTTCCTTCAGGAGCTCTTGTAAGGCAGGTCTGGTGGTGACAAAATCTCTCAGCATTTTCTTGTTTGTAAAGGACTTTATTTCTCCTTCACTTATGAAGCTTAGTTTGGCTCGATATGAAATTCTGGGTTGAAAATTCTTTTCTTTAAGAATGTTGAATATTGACCCACACTCTTTTCTCGCTTATAGGGTTTCTGCAGAAAGATCTGCTGTTAGTCTGATGGACTTCCCTTTGTGGGTAACCTGACCTTTCTCTCTGGCTGCCCTTAACATTTTTTTCTTCATTTCAACCTTGGTGAATCTGACAAACATATGTCTTAGGGTTGTTCTTCTCGAGGATTATCTTTGTGGTGTTCTCTATATTTCCTGAATTTGAATGTTGGCCTCTCTTGCTATATTGGGGAAGTTCTCCTGGATAATATCCTGAAGTGTGTTTTCCAACTTGGTTCCATTCTCCCCATCACTTTCAGGTACACCAATCAAATGTAGGTTTGGTTTTTTCACATAATCCCATATTTCTTGGAGACTTTGTTTGTTCCTTTTCATTCTTTTTTCCTAATCTTGCCTTCATGCTTTATTTCATTAAGTTGATCTTCAATCTCTGATATCCTTTCTTCTGCT
Source organism: Theropithecus gelada (assembly GCF_003255815.1). Classification (NCBI taxonomy): domain Eukaryota; kingdom Metazoa; phylum Chordata; class Mammalia; order Primates; family Cercopithecidae; genus Theropithecus; species Theropithecus gelada. The sequence goes on along the minus strand of NC_037672.1, from coordinate 13,610,425 downwards.
TGATCAATTTGGCTATTGATACTTGTGTATGCTTCACAGAGTTCTCGTGCTGTGTTTTTCTGCTCCATCAGGTTATTTATCTTCTCTAAACTGGTTATTCTAGCTAGCAATTCCTCTAAACATTTATCAAGGTTTTTAACTTCCTTGCCATGGATTAGAAGATGATCCTTTAACTCGGAGGAGTTTGTTATTACCCACTTTCTGAAGCCTACTTCTGTCAATTCATCAAACTCATTCTCTGTGCAGTTTTGTTCCTTTGCTGGTGAGGAGTTGTGATCCTTTGGAGGAGAAGAGGCATTCTGGTTTTTGAAATCTTTAACCTCTTTGCACTGGTTTTTGCTCATCTTTGTGGATTTATCTATCTTTAGTCTTTGCTGTTAGTGACCTTCTGATGGAGTTGTTGTGTGGTTGTCCTTTTTGTTGATGTTGATGCTATTCCTTTCTGTTTGTTAGTTTTCCTTCTAACAGTCAGGCCCCTCTTCTACAGGTCTGCTGGAGTTTGCTGGGGGTCCACTTAGCAGAGGTCGAGCACTATGCTGGGAGATCTGCTGCTCTCTTCAGAGCCAGCAGGCAGGAATGTTTAAGTCTGCTCAAGCTGCGCCCACAGCTGCCCCTTCCCCTGGTGCTCTGTCCCAGGGAGATGGGACTATTATCTATATGCGCCTGACTGGGGCTGCTACCTTTCTTTCAGATATGCCCTGCCCAGAGAGGAGGAATCTAGGGAGGCAGTATGGCTACAGCAGCTTCATGATGCTGTGGTGGGCTCCACCCAGTCTGAACTTCCTGGAGGCTTTGTTTACACTGTGAGGGGAAAACCACTTACTGAAGCCTCAATAATGGCAGATGCCCCTCCCTCCACCAAGCTCCAGTGTCCCAGGTCGACTTCTGACTGCTGTGCTGGCAGCAAGAATTTCATGCCAGTGGATTTTAGCTTGTTGCACTCTGTCGGGGATGGGCTCCACTGAGCAAGACTACTTGACTCCCTGGCTTCAGCCTTCTTTCCAGGGGAGTGAACGGTTCTGTCTTGCTGGCATTCCAGGTGCCACTGGGATAGGGGAAAAAAAAATCCTGCAGCTAGCTCAGTGTCTGCCCAAACGGCTCCCCAGTTTTGTGCTTGAAACTCAGGGCCCTTGTGGTGTAGGTACCTGAAGGAATCTCCTGGTCTGGGGGTTGTGAAGACTGTGGGAAAAGTGTAGTATCTGGGCCAGATAGCACTGTCCCTCACAGCAAGGTCCCTCATGGCTTCCCTTGGTTAGGGGAGTGAGTTCCCTGACCCCTTGTGCATCTCAGGTGAGGCGAAGCCCCACCCTCCTTCTGCTAGCCCTCTTTGGGCTACACCCACTGTCTAACCAGTTCCAATGAGATGAACTGAATATCTCAGTTGGAAATGCAGAAATCACCCGCCTTCTGCGTTGGTCTTGCTGGGAGCTGCAGACAGGAGCTCTTCCTCCAAGCTGAACATCTTTAGGGCACAGAAAGAGGGTCATGTAGTTTGGATCCATAGAGTAAGGGGAGAGAAGTAAGAGAGAGATTGGAAAAGACCAGCAGGAACCAGATCTTAAAGACCATTGTGAAGATTCTGGATTTTAAGTGTTACAGAAGTATTGGAGGGCTTGTATAATACAGAATATGATCTAATTTATGATTTTAAAAGTTGTTCTGGTTGTTGAGGGGAAATTGATTTTGGGAGTGAGGGAAAAAAGTAGAGTGTGAGAAATCAGGAAACTATTGGTTTATTGAAATTACAAACAACCATGAGTTGTTGGGATTGGGGGATCTCACTGGAAGGGTAAAGAAATGATTGGATTGGGGATCTTTTGGAGGTGGATATGGCAGGATTTGTTATTTTTAGTGCATGGATTTATATACTCTGACCTCACCATGCATGCCACCCTCAGTGGTATGAGATACGTGTTACCACCTTGCAATGTGCTATCATAAGGAATGCAGTGTTGAAAGAAAGAGAAAAGCCTGCCCTGCCCCTCATTCACCCCTGCATCAGGCAGTGTAGTAATAGGGTCCCAGGTGGTAATGGCCCTAGAATTTAAGATGTAACCAGCAGCAGAGAGGGTTGGGAAAGAGCTACCAAAGTGCAGAAACAGGCTGGGCACGGTGGCTCATGCCTGTAATTCCACAGTTTGGGAGGCTGAGGTCGGCAGATTCCTTGAGGTCAGGAGTTTGAGACAAGCCTAGACAAAATGGTAAAACCTCGTCTCTACTAAAAATACAAAAATTAGACAGTTGTGATGGTGTCTGACTGTAATCTCAGCTACTTGGGAGGCTGAGGCAGGATAATCTTTTGAATCCAGGAGGTAGAGGTTGCTGTGAGCCAAGATTACACCACTGCACTCCAGCCTGGGCGACAGAGCAAGACTCTGTCTCAAAAACATCAAAACGAAATAACAACAACAACAAAGCAACGGACAAAAACAATTGCCAAGGACATCCCTCCAGGAAAGACGTGAGACAAACCATCTCTTTATCAGGTATTGTGAGGAAGGTGATGCTTTAGGGGTTAGATGGACGGGGGAATGAGATGGAAGAAGACCTGTGCATTGCACACTTTTCACTGAATTATCATCATTTATTTGTCAAGTCTTTCACTAAAATCTAATCACAGAAGGGTGGAGCTAAGTCGTATTTACTTTTATATCTTAGTGCGTGGTTCAGCCTCTGGCACCCAGTGCCCAGTAAATGCTTCTTGAATGAATGGTGGAATTCTTTATTGAAAAGGCATTGGTTTGAAGACTTAGGCTTTTTTCCTGACTTTTTAAGCAAGTGTGGCAGGAACAGAAATTAGCATAAGGAATCCTGCCTTTTTTTCTACTTTTATGCTTTGGTAATCATGTTGCCGTTCCATATTTATCACTCTGAAATAGCTGAACCTTCTCTAACAGAGGCCTTTTTTTACCCCTGGCTTTGCATGACGCAATTTGTATCAGCCAGCGGGAAGGCATATATGTTAGTACAAAATGTGAATATGCCTATTAACATTCTCCCAAAGGATGTGGACAGCCCTAGGAATCAGTTTAGAAGTTCAGCCTGGCCCCTGGTCAGCACATTCTACGAGCTCATGGAAAAGGGCAAGCACAGACTATTTACAGCCACAGAGAAATGGCCTCATAAAAATGCATAAGGGTATGTGCACAGTGATGACTTGGATGAAAAAAGCAGTGTTTACATACTGTTACACTAAAAATATTCACACCTCATCAAATTGTCAGTCGTGTTTGCTGGCAACAATGGGAATTTTCCCCCTGTAAGACGGTAATAGCTCTCAGTGGAGCACTGCGCATTATGTCTCATTAATCCTTCCCAGATCCCAGCGAGGTGGGTGGTGAGGGTTCGTATTCCTGTTGTTTCGGAAAAGAATAGCATGAGATTCATTTCCCTGCTCTCTGCTCACACTGCTTCATAGAATGATGGAGGATATTTGCCATCTCATTTTTGAAGCCTGATTCACTGTGGCCCTTGGGGCTTGGTCCTTCCTAATGACATCTGGTCTACTGCCCTTTGTGCTAATGAGAACACGAAGCCCCAGAGGAGGGGAGTCAGTTCATAAAGCCCTCTCAGCTACCCTGGAAAATCGAAGCCCAGCTCTCTAATTTCCTACCTAGAGAAAGGGTAGGAAGAGTAAGAGCACAAACCTGTCTAAACACCTATTAGCTGTCAAGAATTTTATAATTAATAGTATTTTGGATTCACTATGATAATCTTGTAAGATTGGTTTTCTTCTTATTAATTATTATAAGTTTCTAAATAAAAATTATAAAGATCAAGCATCAGTTTTCCAGGATTCAAACTGGAGTTTATTTGACACCAAAGCTGATACGGATGAGATGTCACACACCCCATGCTGTACACACCAGACAGACCGACACATAGCAGAGGCTCAAAGCTGTTTCTTTCTTGATTCGGTCTGGCAGGATAAAGACAGCTTTGGAGACAGACAGACCTGGATTCAAATGCAAATTTCTTCCTTACTAGATGGGCATCCTTGGGTAAGTCAGGAATAATGCCTGAGCCACAGTTTTCTTATCTATAAAAGAAATAAAATATGCCATGGCAGGATGGGTGTGAAAATGAAACGAAAGAGTACAGAGAAAGTGACTATCATGCATAAGGACTGCTCCATACCTGCTGGTTCCCTCTGCTCCTCCCCACAATGGCAGTCTTGTGTGTTTTTAAATAATCTTCTTAGAAAACCAAAACAAACCCACACATTTCTGTTTGCTTGTCTTTTTTTTCCTTCCCCACCTGGAGCTGACTTATTTATAGTGTCCAAGATGGTAACATCCTTCCTATTGATTTTCACTAATTATCAGCAACTTGCAGGGGTCACCTTCTCAAGCCTCATCTCAGGAGGTCATTAAGTGAGGTTATTTAAGCTTCTTGGCAGTAGAAACTATGCCCTCAATATATTGACCACTGACCATATACTGAGCATCTAAATGTTGCATGAGACACTGAAAGCTAAAGCTTGGTGAGCTCAAGGGTGCCAAGAAGGGCTGCTTCAATACCTATGAAACCTTGGTAATTTACTTAATCTCTCATATAGTCTTCTCATTTATATAATGGGCATATATATAAACAGGTTTGAGAAGGTTAAAAGAAATAATATATAAATAGTGTTTACTCAGTTCCAGCTACATAACAATGGTTTGGTAATTATTAGTTATTAATAGCATTAGCAAAATACTTAGTAAGGGGAAATTCACAAGTTAATTATTTTCAATGTAAGGAGGTATATAATTATTCGCTATCCAATGTGCCTTTAAATTTTTATATTAAATATCAAAAAACATGTTAATTATAATTATGTAGTAATATTAAATAATATTAATTACAAAAATGCATACACTTTTTAAATTATACTTTAAGTTCTAGGGTACATGTATACAACATGCAGGTTTGTTAAATATGTATACATGTGCCATATTGGTGTGCTGTACCCATTAACTCGTCATTTACGTTAGGTATATCTCTTAATGCTATCCCTGCCGCCCCCTCAACCCTTCCAAGATGTTCCCCTTCCTGTGTCCAAGTGCTCTCATTTTTCAATTCCCACCTATGAGTGAGAACATGCGGTGTTTGGAAAAATGCATGCATTATATAACATAACAGCAAAATAAACCATCCACTCACCATACTGTGAAGACCACCATATGAAAGCACTCATCTTCTTCCAGAGGTAACCACAACCCTTAATTTTGTGTTGAGCCTTTCCTTGCCTTTCTTTATAGCTATACCATTTATGTTTGCATTTATTAACAATAAATTTTTGGGGAGTTTCTCATGCTTTTGACATTTATATTAATGTAATCACATTGCTATTGATCTTCTGCTATTTGCTTTGTCTGCTCAGTGTTATATTCTGAAATGTATCCTTGTTGTTCACATAGGTGTAATGAATTCTTTCAGTGCTATGCAAAAGAACGGATGTGGAGGAATTCACTTATCCATTTCATTCTTTTTTTTTTTTTTATTGTACTTTAAGTTCTAGGGTACATATGCACAACGTGCAGGTTTGTTACATGTGTATACTTGTGCCATGTTGGTGTGCTGCACCCATCAACTCGTCAGCACCCATCAACTCATCATTTACATCAGGTAAAACTCCCAATGCCATCCCTCTCCCCTCCCTGCTCCACATAATAGGCCCCGGTGTGTGATGTTCCCCTTCCAGAGTCCAGGTAATCTCATTGTTCAGTTCCCACCTATGAGTGAGAACATGTGGTGTTTGGTTTTCTGTTCTTGCGATAGTTTGCTGAGAATGATGGTTTCCAGCTGCATCCATGTCCCTACAAAGGACACAAACTCATCCTTTTTTATGGCTGCATAGTATTCCATGGTGTATATGTGCCACATTTTCTTAATCCAGTCTGTTACTGATGGACATTTGGGTTGATTCCAAGTCTTTGCTATTGTGAATAGTGCCACAATAAACATAAGTGTGCATGTGTCTTTGTAGCAGCATGATTTATAATCCTTTGGGTATATACCCAGTAATGGGATGGCTGGGTCATATGGTATTTCTAGTTCTAGATCCTTGAGGAATCGCCATACTGTTTTCCACAATGCTTGAACCAGTTTACAATCCCACCAACAGTGTAAAAGTGTTCCTATTTCTCCACATCCTCTCCAGCACCTGTTGTTTCCTGACTTTTTAATGATCGCCATTCTAACTGGTGTGAGATGGTATCTCATTGTGGTTTTGATTTGCATTTCTCTGATGGCCAGTGATGATGAGCATTTTTTCATGTGTCTGTTGGCTGTATGCATGTCTTCTTTTGAGAAATGTCTGTTCATATCCATTGCCCACTTTTTGATGGGGTTGTTTGTTTTTTTCTTGTGAATTTGTTTGAGTTCTTTGTAGGTTCTAGATATTAGCCATTTGTCAGATGAGTAGATTGCAAAAATTTTCTCCCATTCTGTAGGTGCCTGTTCACTCTGATGGTAGTTTCTTTTGCTGTGCAGAAGCTCTTTTGTTTAATTAGTTCCCATTTGCCAATTTTGGCTTTTGTTGCCATTGCTTTTGGTGTTTTAGACATGAAGTCCTTGCCCATGCCTATGTCCTGAATGGTATTACCTAGGTTTTCTTCTAGGGTTTTTATGGTATTAGGTCTAACATTTAAGTCTCTAATCCATCTTGAATTAATTTTCTTATAAGGAGTAAGGAAAGGATCCAGTTTCAGCTTTCTACTTATGGCTAGCCAATTTTCCCAGCACCATTTATTAAATAGGGAATCCTTTCCCCATTTCTTGTTTTTGTCAGGTTTGTCAAAGACCAGATGGCTGTAGATGTGTGGTATTATTTCTTTGGGCTCTGCTCTGTTCCATTGGCCTATATCTCTGTTTTGGTACCAGTACCATGCTGTTTTGGTTACTGTAGCCTTGTAGTATAGTTTGAAGTCAGCTAGCGTGATGCCTCCAGCTTTGTTCTTTTGACTTAGGATTGTCTTGGCAATGTGGGCTCTTTTTTGGTTCCATATGAACTTTAAAGTAGTTTTTTCCAATTCTGTGAAGAAAGTCATTGGTAGCTTAATGGAGATGGCATTGAATCTATAAATTACCTTGGGCAGTATGGCCATTTTCACGATATTGATTCTTCCTATCCATGAGCATGGTATGTTCTTCCATTTGTTTGTGTCCTCTTTTATTTCACTGAGCAGTGGTTTGTAGTTCTCCTTGAAGAGGTCCTTTACATCCCTTGTAAGTTGGATTCCTAGGTATTTTATTCTCTTTGAAGCAATTGTGAATGGAAGTTCATTCATGATTTGGCTCTCTGTTTGTCTGTTACTGGTGTATAAGAATACTTGTGATTTTTGCACATTAATTTTGTATCCTGAGACTTTGCTGAAGTTGCTTATCAGCTTGAGATTTTGGGCTGAGACAATGGGGTTTTCTAAATATACAATCATGTCATCTGCAAAGAGGGACAATTTGACTTCTTCTTTTCCTAACTGAATACCCTTGATTTCTTTCTCTTGCCTGATTGCCCTAGCCAGAACTTCCAACACTATGTTGAATAGGAGTGGTGAGAGAGGGCATCCCTGTCTTGTGCCAGGTTTCAAAGGGAATGCTTCCAGTTTTTGCTCATTCATTATGATATTGGTTATGGGTTTGTCATAAATAGCTCTTATTATTTTGAGATACGTTCCATCAATACCGAATTTATTGAGAGTTTTTTAGCATGAAGGGCTGTTGAATTTTGTCAAAGGCCTTTTCTGCATCTATTGAGATAATCATGTGGTTTTTGTCTTTGGTTCTGTTTATATGCTGGATTACGTTCATTGATTTGCGTATGTTGAATGAGCCTTGCATCCCAGGGATGAAGCCCACTTGATCATGGTGGATAAGCTTTTTGATGTGCTGCTGGATTTGGTTTGCCAGTAGTTTATTGAGGATTTTTACATCAATATTCATATCACGGATATTGGTCTAAAATTCTCTTTTCTTGTTGTATCTCTGCCAGGCTTTGGTATCAGGATGATGTTGGCCTCATAAAATGAGTTAGGGAGGATTCCCTCTTTTTCTATTGATTGGAATAGTTTCAGAAGGAATGGTACCAGCTCCTCGTACCTCTGGTAGAATTCGGCTGTGAATCCGTCTGGTCCTGGACTTTTTTTGGTTGGTAGGCTATTAATTATTGCCTCAATTTCAGAGCCTGCTATTGGTCTATTCAGGGATTCAACTTCTTCCTGGTATAGTCTTGGGAGGTGTAAGTGTCCAGGAAATTATCCATGTTTCCTAGGTTTTCTAGTTTATTTGCATAGAGGTGTTTATACTATTCTGTGATGGTAGTTTGTATTTCTGTGGGGTCGGTGGTGATATCCCCTTTATTATTTTTATTGCATCTATTTGATTCTTCTCTCTTTTCTTCTTTATTAGTCTTGCTAGTGGTCTGTCAATTTTGTTGATCTTTTCAAAAAACCAGCTCCTTTATTCATTGATTTTTTGGAGGGTTTTTGTGTCTCTATCTTGTACAGTTCTGCTCTGATCTTAGTTATTTCTTGCCTTCTGCTAGCTTTTGAATGTGTTTGCTCTTGCTTCTCAAGTTCTTTTAATTGTGATGTTAGGGTGTCAATTTTAGATCTCTCCAGCTTTCTCTTGTGGGCATTTAGTGCTATAAATTTCCCTCTACACACTGCTTTAAATGTGTCCCAGAGGTTCTGGTATGTTGTGTCTTTTTTCTCATTGGTTTCAAAGAACATCTTTATTTCTGTCTTCATTTCATTATGTACCCAGTAGTCATTCAGGAGCAGGTTGTTCGGTTTCCATGTAGTTGAGCAGTTTTGATTGATTTTCTTAGTCCTGAGTTCTAGTTTGATTGCACTGTGGTCTGAGAGACAGTTTGTTATAATTTCTGTTCTTTTACATTTGCTGAGGAGTGCTTTACTTCCAACTATGTGGTCAATTTTGGAATAAGTGCAATGTGGTGCTGAGAAGAAGGTATATTCTGTTGATTTGGGGTGGAGAGTTCTGTAGATGTCTATTAGGTCTGCTTGGTGCAGAGTTGAGTTCAATTTCTGGATATCCTTGTTAACTTTCTGTCTCGTTGATCTGTCTAATGTTGACAGTGGGGTGTTGAAGTCTCCCATTATTATTGTATGGGAGTCTAAGTCTCTTTGTAAGTCTCTAAGGACTTGCTTTATGAATCTGGGTGCTCCTGTATTGGGCACATATATATTTAGGATAGTTAGCTCTTCCTGTTGAATTGATCCCTTTACCATAATGTGATGGACTTCTTTGTCTCTTTTGATCTTTGATGGTTTGAAGTCTGTTTGATTATCAGAGACTAGGATTGCAACCCCTGCTTTTTTTTGTTCTCTATTTGCTTGGTAGATCTTCCTCCATCCCTTTATTTTGAGCCTATGTGTGTCTCTGCATGTGAGATGGGTCTCCTGAATACAGCAAACTGATGGGTCTTGACTCTTTATCCAATTTGCCAGTCTGTGTCTTTTAATTGGACCGTTTAGTCCATTTACATTTAAGGTTAATATTGTTATGTGTGAACTTGATCCTGTCATTGTGATATTAGCTGGTTATTTTGCTTGTTAGTTGATGCAGTTTCTTCCTAGCCTCGATGGTCTTTACATTTTGGCATGTTTTTGCAATGGCTGGTACTGGTCATTCCTTTCCATGTTTAGTGCTTCCTTCAGGATCTCTTGTAGGGCAGGCCTGGTGGTGACAAAAATCTCTAAGCATTTGCTTATCTGTAAAGGATTTTATTTCTCCTTTACTGATGAAACTTAGTTTGGCTGGATATGAAATTCTGGGTTTAAAATTCTTTTCTTTAAGAATGTTGAATATTGGCCCCCACTCTCTTCTGGCTTGTAGAGTTTCTGCCGAGGATCTGCTGTTAGTCTGATGGGTTTCCCGTTGTGGGTAACCCGACCTTTCTCTCTGGCTGCCCTTAACATTTTTTCCTTCATTTCAACTTTGGTGAATCTGACAATTATGTGTCTTGGAGTTGCTCTTCTCGAGGAGTATCTTTGTGGCGTTCTTTGTATTTCCTGAATTTGAATGTTGGCCTGCCTTACTAGATTGGGGAAGTTCTCCTGGATGATCTCCTGAAGTGTGTTTTCCAAGTTGGTTCCATTTTCTCTGTCACTTTCAGGCATACCAATCAGACGTAAATTTGGTCTTTTCACATAATCCCATATTTCTTGGAGGCTTTGTTCATTTCTTTTTCCTTTTTTTCTCTAGACTTCTCTTCTCGCTTCATTTCATTCATTTGATCTTCAATCATTGATACTCTGTCTTCCAGTTGATCGAGTCAGTTACTGAAGCTTGTGCATTTGTCACGTATTTCTCATGTCATGGTTTTTATCTCTGTCAGTTAATTTATGACCTTCACTGCATTGATTATTCTAGTTATCTATTCTTCCATTCTTTTTTCCAAGGTTTTTAGTTTCTTTGCACTGGGTATGTAGTTCCTCCTTTAGCTCTGAGAAGTTTGATCAACTGAAGCCTTCTCCTCTCAACTCGTCAAAGTCATTCTTGGTCCAGCTTTGTTCAGGTGCTGGCGATAAGCTGCATTCCTTTGGAGGGGGAGATGCACTCTGATTTTTTGAATTTCCAGCTTTTCTGCCCTGCTTTTTCCCCATCTTTGTGGTTTTATCTGCCTTTGGTCTTTGATGATGGTGACATACTGATGGGGTTTTGGTGTGGGTGTCCTTTCTGTTTGTTAGTTTTCCTTCTAACAGTCAGGACCCTCAGCTGTAGGTCTCTTGGAGATTGCTTGAGGTCCACTCCAGACCCTATTTGCCTGGGTGTCAGCAGCAGAGGCTGCAGAAGACAGAATATTGCTGAACAGTGGGTGCTGCTGTCTGATTCTTGCTCTGAAAGCTTCGTCTCAGGGGTGTACCCTGCTGTGTGAGGTGTGAGGTGTAAGTCTGCACCTAGTGCGGGATGTCTCCCAGTTAGGCTACTCAGGGGTCAGGGACCCACTTGAGCAGGCAATCTGTCTGTTCTCAGATCTCAGCCTCCGTGCTGGGAGATCCACTCCTCTCTTCAAAGCTGTCAGACAGCTGTCAGACTCCACCCAGAGGTGGAGTCTACAGAGACAGGCAGTCCTCCTTGAGCTGTGGTGGGCTCCACCCAGTTCGAACTTCCCAGAGGCTTTGTTTACCTACTTAAGCCTTAGCAATGGCGGGCGCCCCTCCCCCAGCCTCGCTGCTGCCTTGCAGTTAGATCTCAGACTGCTGTGCTAGCAATGAGGGAGGCTCCGTGGGTGTGGGACCCTCTGGGCCAGGTGTGGGATACAATCTCCTCATGTGCTGTTTGCTAAGACCCTTGGTAAAGCGCAGTATTAGGGTGGGAGTTACCTGATTTTCCAGGTGTTGTGTGTCTCAGTTTCCCTTGGCTAGGAAAAGGGATTCCCTTCCCCTTTGCGCTTCCCAGGTGAGGTGATGCCTGGCCCTGCTTCAGCGCTTGCTGGTCGGGCTGCACCAGCTGACCAGCACTGATTGTCCGGCACTCCCCAGTGAGATGAACCCCGGTACCTCAGTTGAAAATGCAGAAATCACCCGTCTTCTGTGTCACTTGCTCTGGGAGCTGGAGGCTGGAGCTTTTCCTATTCTGCCATCTTGCTCCTGACCCCCCATTTCACTCTTAATAGGCATTTTAGTTGCTTCCTTTACATTTGTTTTCTTGTTACTACAAGTGCTTGTAGTAACATAATTATATAAATTCATGGTATACATGGGCGAAATTATCTTCAGCATAGACAGCAGAGAATGGAACTGATGGGTTGCAGGATTTGAACATTTCCAACCTTACTAGATAATGCCATAGCCTTGTTACACCGCTATGCCCATTTACAATCCCACCTGCTGTCTATCATGCAGGATGTCTGCCTCACATCCTTGTCAACACTTGTTATTCTTAGTCTTTAATATTTGCCAGTCTATTGGATAAAAAATTGTCCCCCTTTGTGGTTTTAGTTTGCATTAGTTTAATCACTAGCAGGATGAAGAATATTTTAAAACTGGTCATTACAGTTTCTAATTTTGTGAGATGCTTACTCAAGACTTTTCCCATTTTATTTTATTAAATTGTTTGTCTTTATCAATTAATATAAATTGTATATACATGTATATACAGTCTGGATACTAATTTCATCATGATATATTCCCAAACATCTTCTCTTGCTTGGTGACTCGTCACTTCTGTTTCTGTACTATGCCTTTGGATGCATAGATATTCTTGACATTGACAAAGTACATCATTCATTTCCTCAAGATTTGTACTTTCTATTTCTTGTTTATAAACCCTTCCTTCCCGGGATGTCATCAAGATATTCTGGTATTCTCCTGTATTATATTTTAGAAGTTTTATATTTTTATTTTTGTAATTAAATATTTAAACTGGCTGAAATTGATATTATGTGTTGTGTGAGATGGGGTTAATTTTTATTTTTGTCCATGTAAGTAACCAATTGCTCTAAGATTATTTGCTGAATAGTCATCTTTTGCCACTTATCTGCAATGCTGGCTGTCATAAATCAGGTTACCAAATATGTGTGGGCCTGTTTTTGTCCACCTTTTTTGTCTTCTGTACGTATTTGTCTTTCTGTACACCAACACCAGCCTGCTTTAATTACCCTCACCTGATAATACCTGGTATTGTGAAAGTTAAAACCCCAAATTGTTCTTCTTCAGGAGTGTTTTGGCTGTCCTTGGAGTGTTGCTATTTCATATAAAATGTTCATTTTGCCAAGTTCCTTAAAAATAACCTAACACTTTCTTAGAATTATATTGACTTTATAGGCTTATAAATAAATTTAGAAAGAAGTGACATAAATATTGACTCTTCCTATGCATGTACATATCTCTTCTTTTAAATTTTGTCCTTCTTTAATGTTTTTCAATAAAGTTTTATATTTTCCATAAAGCTCCTTCCCATTTCTGTTAGATTTATGTGTAACAGACTTAAATACTTAATTTTATAAATTTTAAAGTCTATTTTCTGTTTGTTCATATTTCATATTTTATCAAGAACTTCTGATAATATATCTATTGAGTCTAATGGTTAATCTGGTGATTGTGTTTTTTTGTGTGTGGATAATCATGTCATCTATGAACAATAATATTTTTCTTTTTTTTTTTAGAAATGTGTAACTTCTGTTTTTATTCATGACTTTTATTCTATTTTATTTCTTTACCCCCAACAAATATTGAATGGAAGAGGTGATAATGAGTTCTCTCCTCTTATTCCTCATCTGAAGAATTACTTGAGGCCTGATTTGGACATCATTCCTTTAGGGGAAGTTTGTTCTACTAATTTGGGAATACTCTAAACCAGATCTTTAGATAGGAATTTTCACCCAGTTATGGAGATTTGGAACAATAAGCCTGATTGGAGACCAACTTATGATTAAGAATGTTCAGAGAGCTTTTTGTCTTCCACACAGTGTAAATGTTTGTGACAGGGTCATCCTTTTGTAATCACTTTGATGGTGGATTCATTTTATGTTCAGTCTTAAATTAAGATCATAGCTCTTTGGGAAATCTCCTATCAGATTTCCTACTTTGGGTGAGCCTTGGGGATTGTCTCCTCGTTAACTAGGGCTCAAGACCACTGGAGCTCAGTAAACAAATGGATGCGAGCTGACTTCAGTGCTATGCTCAACTTTCTGAGTTACCCTTGTGCATTTAGGTTTTGTCCTTTACATATTTTTCCTTGTTTGTTAGTCCATTGATGCATTTAATGAGAAGTTTGTGTATATTGTATTCAGCATTTTCAGTGTTAGAATGTTTTGTTCATAGTATTTCTGAAATTTCAAGTCCCTAATGTACGTTTTCAGCACAACTCCTATGTTTGTTGGTCATTCAGTGATGCACAGCAAGACATCATCCTCTTGTGAAGGAGTTCACAGCGGAGTTGGGAAACAGGCATGTAAAATGGCATTGCAATACAGGATCATATGTGTTTTCATACGGTTAGCCATATGAAGGGTGACTGGATGGGATAGGGCATTCGAGAGAGAAGGAGAGACACTTTCAGAGACTGTAAAGTAAGAGAAGGAGTCTGGGGTATTATGAAATCTTTGTGTTTCCTACATGTACCATGTATTCTAGGAGGTAAGAGATGCATATTTCACTATTAATAGACAATGTAATGAGTCTGACAGAGATTAACTGATTTGTTCATGGTGCCATGGGTAGCAAACCAAAAATCTGATCTTTTAAGCCTAAGTCCAGTGCTGTTTTCAATCCTACTACTACTGGACATTGAAAGCTGAGATACTGAGTCCCTTCTCATACATTCTTAAGCCTCCTAATTCTAAACTTCTGGCTATAGAAGATTCAACCTGGTGCTTATTCATCACTCAAAAGCTCTCATATTTGGAGAATTTACTGGTAAATTCTTCAAGTAATTTTTAAAATTTTTTTCTTGCTTTTTTTTCATTAAAAAAGCTGTTCAGAGAAGGAGAATGCTCTGGGAAGACAAGCCCTAATGCAGCTAACAGTGAGCCTCAACCAGTGCTGCTAAAAGAAGTAAGAAGGAGGAAGCTGCTGGGATTGTATCACTGGAGTTCCGAATCCTCTACAGGGTGCTGAGCTCTCCCACTTCTCTAGTTTAACAAGGTTCCACCAATATTTGCTCTTTTCTTCCTGTTCTTTTTTCCACTGGGTTCTCCTGAGAGCTGGTTTGTGTAACCTGAGTGTCTGGTATTTAGCCAAAGCTTTAAACTTTAGTGTCTACCTCTCTGGACCTGGCCAGTTGCTTTCTCTGACTTATTGAGACCTGGTGTGTTGACTTATCCTACCCAGAGATGACTATGCATGGAGGTAGCTCTAGAACTGGATACACAAGGAACCTAAAAAGAGCAATCTGGTAAAAAGGCAAAGGCAGGGACTGCTTCTTCAACTGTATTTGCATAGCAGACTTACAGGTTGAATTTAGATTACGTGACCCCTTGATCCTTGCATCCTTTATTCTCACATGAGAATGAGGCTGATAGTGGCACCTAATTCACTGGGCTGTTGTAAGGATGAAATGAATCAATATGTGAAAAGAATTTTCAAAACCATTTGCTATGGCACAATTGTTCAATAGATACAGGCTATACTAATATTAACACTAGTAATGTTTACCATTAGATTGTTTATTTGGGGTGGTGTTGAGCTGATCATGATAGCATTACTGAGGAGTAATAGACTTCTCCCTTTTGGCTCTTCCAGAAGCATCTGTGGTTCCAGAAACATCTGTTTTTGGTTGACAGTAGGTATAATTTAAGGTGGCAAGAAACTTCTTACTTGCCCTAAGTCTTTCCTAAGCATGTACAATTTCTAAAATGTTGTTAATATTTGAGAATCTTTCTTTTATACATTTAGAATTTCCTATTTAGTTGGCTGGCAAAGCAATAAACTAGGAATTTGGAATCAAAACATTTGAAATGGGGTCTTTGCTACTCTGTCTTCTCCCTGTGTAGCCTTGGGAAAGCCTCTGTTAGGACTTACTGATGTCTAATTCTTTTCTTGTGGGTAATCCCAGTTGAATGAGGGCTTTTTGTTGTCCATTGGCTGTAAGCAGAAGTGACACATACCACTTCTGGACTGAAGCATTTGTCAATGTGAGATCTTCTACTTTTTTTTATTCTCCTGCCAAAATAGCTATTGAAGAGGTCTCGCATTAAGATTGCAGATTCAAAGTGGTGATCAGCTTGGAGTCTCAACTCACCACTTGGAGGAAAGTTATTCTGGAGAGTGCCCTGGATTCAAATCAGAAAGAACTTTGTGTTAAAAACAAAAACAAAAAACCTTTGGATTTGGAGGCTGTTTGTTAATTTAATATAACCTATCCTATTTTTGGTTAATAAAATCTCTTAACTGTTCTGAAGCTCAGCTTCCTTATCCTAAAAAATGGAACTAATAATACTTAGAAAATTGTGTAATTTTTGAAGGGTAAAACTAAACAAGGTAATAAGTGCAAAGTATCTAAGGTAACATCTGGGCATAGAGAAACTGCTCCTAGTGATTATTATTGTGTTTAATGTCCCATGAATAGCCTCAAGAATTCTTGACAGAGATAACCATGAAAGGTTCCTACTTTCAAGAATCATGAGAAATGTTGAGAAATTAAAAATATTCCCATTTTAAGTTGTATTCTTCTGACCTCTTTTCTGGGTGTCACTTATCAACCAACGGGGGGAAAGAGGGAATATGCTTGTTTAATTCCTCTACTGCTCAAATGCTAATGCAGATAGGGGGGTTCTTAGCATAAGGAAGGAATTAGCTTTTGTATTCAACCTGCTCTGTCACTCTGTCTTCCAGTGTCCTCTTTCTGTTTCTTCTCAAACTTCATCTCAGTCTCTCACTTTTGTCCATTCTCTCCTTTTGCAACTAGAAATAAACCACCCAATGAATTGCCCCACATTGGTTACTTTTCCTGAGAATCAGAGATATAAGTGCTGTCCTCGCCTATGTTGCTGTCTTTTCTGAGCCAATTTTGCAGTGTTCAGTAAGTTCAATAAGAATTGAACTCACGATAGCTTAATAGTGATTTGTTAAGTCTTATTTGTTGAACTTTTTAAAAGAGCTCTTAAGTGGACAGTATGATCTTTTGAAATTGTGGTCTTAAACTGCACTTACACATCTCAGGCTTGTGCAGCTCCAGCAACAAAGAATCCTGGATTCTAGGGTTGGAAAAGAATTTGTTCTCCACCATGTGAAAGAAAAAAGGAGCTAATGTTCATTAAGTACATGTTAGGCTATTTATGTGTGCTATCTTATACCACACTTATATTTAAGGTAACAAAATATGGCTTGAGAAGATTAACTAACTTGAGAAATGTCACATGCCAAAGATTTCTTTTGTAGCTTTTTTCTTCCACTGTCTCTTGTTTTAACTTTTGGTCAAACTAATAGCATTATCATTTTTATTAACAAAAGACATAGATAATTCAGGAAAATAGTGAAAAGTAATAATAAATAGCAATTTTAAGAAGCATTAAATTATCTTGTATAATAAGATGTTAGATATGTTACCTGGAGGAACATAGTGATGGTTAAAATGTGTTATCTCCATTATGCTTTCAGTCATATTCAAATTAGCCTAAGGCTTGTCTAATACTATCTTAATGAATTCACAGGGTTCATAGGATCTCAAGATGATAACCACTGATACAGTATAATCAAATCACATAATACATTCAACAACAACTGCCAGAAATATCGGTTGAATTCCTATGTATTCTATTCTGAATCAGGGAGATTGAGTAGCATCTATATGTAACTTGCATTTTACTGGGGGGAACAATTCACAAAATGAATAAATTAATATATTAAAAATAAAAATTATTATGGGGAAAATCAAGTGGGGAAGGAATATAGAGACTTCTGGAATGTGTGTGTTTACAAGTTTAAATGGGGTGAATAAACTGAGCAAGAAAGATGAAATAACTTACTGACAGTCATGAAATTCGTAAGGGGCAGATGGGAAACTGTTCCCAGTGTTCTAACTTTCAAGTTGATTGGCTTCTGCTCTATGATTTTGTTATGGAAGCCAGTCCCAGGATAAATAACAAGAATGAAATTGTTCATTGGTACATTTTTTTTTTTTTTTTTTTTTTTTTTTTGAGACGCAGTCTCGCTCTGTTGCCAAGGCTGGAATGCAGTGCCACGATCTCGGCTCACTGCAAGCTACGCCTCCCCGGTTCATGCCATTCTCCTGCCTCAGCCTCCGGTGTACCTGGGACTACAGGTGCCCACCACCATGCCCAGCTAACTTTTGTTTGTTTGTTTTTTTAGTAGAGATGGGGTTTCACCCTGTCAGCCAGGATGGTCTCCATCTCTTGACCTCGTGATCCGCCTGCCTCGGCCTCCCAAAGTGCTGGGATTACAGACCTGAGCCACTGTGCCCGGCGGGCACATTCTTAAAAATTCTTTTGATTTCAGAGACAGGTATCTGTCTTGAATTTGCTTAATCAAAGTAGGCAAGTTTTGTGTGGTAGGACACTAAAATGACTCATCTAATGTAGAAGGGCAGGGATCTAGTCTAGTCTCTGGGAATGTGAAAGCTGATGAGATGGTCTTTTCATTGTTCTTCGCTGCTTCTCTCAGATCAATTTTGTCCATCCCATTAGAAGATCTGACTGTTAACAATACTGTCTTTTGATCTGGAAAACAGGGGGTCCTGGTCTGCCCAGCGTCAGGGATGGCTGAGCTTTTGGAGCCCCTGTCTCTGGGTCTGGCTATGCTAACTGGTTGGGACGCCCCTTGGGGAACTCTGAACTTTATGTGGAGTGGACCAGATGCTGTGAGTTGCTCTAGGACTTGTGCCTACAGGGCTGTCTTGGGATTTGTAGCCTGCAAGGTTTCCAGAAGGATAGCATGGTAAGCATATTGCTCCTACTGGCTGGTTCACTATTTATTTTGCAGGATTGTGTAAATTTGGGCCACATAGAAAGATGTAAACATGACAGTTTGGGGTGATCCTCTCTCAGGTCTGTGAAAATTATCAGTACAAAGATGTCACTCATGTCAAAGTCTAAGAAAATGGAACTGGGAGGCCATGAAGGAAGGGCCCTTACACAGGTCTGACAGTAACAGGAACTGCCACAAAGGACTTTCCCAACCAGAACTTTCCAGTTAAGCCTCTTTTACAAAGACCTTCACCTATCAAAACCTAGCACCACCAATGAACCAACACCACTGCCTTTGATCATCTCCTGTAAACAATGATCTTGCCTTTAAAAGCTTCTCCTTGGGCACAGTGGCTCACACTGTAATCCCAACTATTTGGGAGGCTGAGGTGGGAGGATTGCTTGAGCCTAGGAGGTTGAATCTACAGTTATCTGTGATTTTCCCACTGCATTCCAGCCTGGCTGACAGAGCAAGCCTCCATCTCTTAAAAAAGAAAAATTAAACAATTTAAAAAAGCTTTCCTTGCTTGTGCTTCCTCAGATGTGCCTATGGTCTGCCATAGCATACATATCCAGAAATGCAATCCCTTGTTTCTTCCTGCATGAGTTCTTTGTTTTGGAGAGTTGATATCTGTGTCACTCATTTTAGGTTGACAGGTCAAACAGAGGATGAGTTAGAGCTCTGGGGTACCTATGGTCCACTGACAACAGTAATCTTGAGCCAGATGTGTTTCCTGCATCACGTCTCCCAGTCTGTGTCTTAACAATGGTGCCACCTTCAGTTTACAGAATCCAAGTAGTAGGGATTAAAACAGTGAAACTGAAATCTGTTGGATGAGTTGGGAATCCAGATTTTATTCTGTACTAGCTGTGCGATTCTGAGCATGTTATTTAGCTTTTTAAAGCTTCATTTTTCTTATCTTCAAAATGGAGAGATGGGATTTTTAATAATTATTATATGAGATAACATTTGAAAATTACCAAGAACAGTACCTAGCATATAAGCATTCAATAGGTACTATTATTATTATTATTTGGAGAGATTAAGAGAGGTTAAAACACATCACCCAACATCTCATAGAAATCTAGGTTTCAAATCCCATTATTCTCTAGACCACGTGTTCTTTTGAATATGTCACATTACATTCTTAGGTAAAAGGGATGAGTGTCCAAGAATAAAACCAATGTGGTGATGAATTTATTTGATGATTAGAGCTTTTGACCTAGGAACACCCTGACTTTGCCTTATCCTGACACAAACATTTCTAAAATACAACTCAAGCCCAAAGTGTGTGAGAGAAGTAAAACAAGAGAACATTTACAATTTTGTTGAATGATGCTTTTTTTTTTAAAGGGGGAAAAACACACATAAAGTTAATTGGTACTTTGAATTGCAAAATATTGACACTTAAGTAAATTTAACTCACAAAAAGGAAATTATATCAAAGTCCAAAATGCTGAGGGGAAAGTAATCAGCCCTTATATTGTATGCAATAGTAAATTAAATTGAAATAGTTATTTCTGTAACATTCAAGCTGTGACTTTAATTATCCTCAAGTCTGAGAATTCTAAGTTAAAGTTTTTACAGTAACCGTAATTTTTGTCCCATTAAAAAGCTAACAGAATTAGCTTTATTTTAGACTTTCCCAGATTAGAAATGGCTCGAGCCTGTTGAGTTGGTTTGTAGTGACAACTGGAATTATAAATCTGCCTTTAAATGTTTAGTTATGAGTACTTGTAAAATTTTAAAGCCTCTTGCTTTTTATTAAAATTTGTCAGGTATATCAGTTAGCTAAGAAGTATTTATTTGGTACTGTATTAATCCATTCTCACACTACTATAAAGATATTACCTGAGATTGGGTAATTTATAAACAAAGGAGGTTTAATTGACTTACAGTGCCACATAACTGGGGAGGCCTCAGGAAACTTACAATCATGGCAGAAGGGGAAGTAGGCACCTTCTTCACAAGGTGGCAGGTGAGAGTGTGAGCCTATGAAGGAGGAACTGTCAAACACTTATAAAACCATCAGATCTCATGAGCACTTACTTTCATGAGAACTGCATGGGGGAAACTGCCCCCATGATCCAGTCACCTCCCACTGGGTCCCTCCCTTGACACATGGGAAATATGGGGATTACAATTCAAGATGAGATTTGTGTGGGGACACAGCCGAACCATATCAGGTACATATTATATGTCAGCCTTAGTGGCAAATGCTAAAAAGGAAGAAAGGAAGAAATACAAGCAGGGAGGAAGAATAAAAGAATACACAAATGCATTAATTACCAACCGCGCGTGTGTGTGTGTGTGTGTGTATGTGTTCATGCACATGAGCATATGTGAACATGGCCTTTTAGGAGCCCAGTGTGACAAGGAAGTGACAACTTCAATTTAAATGAGAATTGAATGTATCACTAATCAAATATGGCACTTTTGGAGAAAGTCTATCATTTCCAGTAGCAGATGTCAGTGAATGGCCTTTGATGTTTCATGCCCAGTGGTTGGGGAGGAAGTCCCTGCCAGACAGTTCCTAAACAAGTGAGAGTTGAAGTCAGAGCCCAAATACCTTCCTAGGACAATGACTAATGACTAGGTGTCTAATGTTTGCAGGCATGGCAGAGGCCCTGGGGCAGGACTTAAAAAAAAAAAAAAAAAAAAAAAAATCTTATTGACCTAGAAGGACACTAAAGGGTGGCAGACAAGAAGAACATAAAAATGAGAGCAACCAACCTTTGTTGATTGTATACTGAGGTTAATGTGAAATATTGAAATAGCCAATATATTTTTCCTCACTTAAAAATTGCATTGCTATGTGTCTAGCTACCCCATGAAAATAATGGATTTCAATATTTCAAGGGGAGACAAGATACCACCTTGAATACAAAGTTATTCCTGGGATTTGAGTGTGAAACTTGATTTTATTATTATAATTAAGGCCATGGGAAAATAATGGTTTTAAAGCCAGTCTTTGAATATTTTCACTTTACATACTATGATACAAGTACAGGAACTCACTGTAAATGAATTTGACTACTAACCGTAAATGGGGTAAAAAAGCATGACATGGAAGACATTCATAGCAGAACTGCACAGTCCAGTACAGTAGACAATTGTGGTATGTGGTTATGCCATATACTAAGTCCAATTTGAGATGCATCATAAGTTTCAAAGACTTAGCATAGAGTAATGTAAAATATCTTAATATTTTATGTTGATTATATTTTGAAATGATAATATTTTAGATATATTTGGTTAAATGAAATATATTTAAATTGATTTTTCCTGTTCATTTTTACTATTTTTAATTTTGAGAGGTGAAGCCAGCTAGGCTTCTGGGTCAGGTGGGGTTTGGGTAACTTTTCTGTCTAGCTAAAGGATTGTAAATGCACCAATCAGCACTCTGTGTCTAGCTAAAGGTTTGTAAATGGACCAATCAGCAGGACATGGGTGGGGTCAAATAAGGGAATAAAAGCTGGCCACCTGAACCAGCAGCAGGCAACCCATTCCAGTTCCATTCCATGCTGTGGAAGCTTTGTTCTTGCGCTCTTGGCAATAAATCTTGCTGTTGCTCATTCTTTGGGTCCGCACTACCTTTAAGAGCTGTAACACTCACTGGGAAGGTCTGCAGCTTCACTTCTGAGGTCAGTAAGACCATGAACCCACCAGAAGGAAGAAACTCCAGACACATACGAACATCAGAAGGAACAAACTCTGGACACACCATCTTTAAGAACTGTAACACTCACTGCGAGTGTCCATGGCTTCATTCTTGAAGTTAGCGTGACTAAGAACTCACCAGAAGGAACCAATTCCAGACACAATATGGCTACTAGAAAATGTTAAGTCACATATGTAGCTTGAATTTGTGGCTTGTGTTACATTTCTATCTGGACTATCTCAAAAGGGAAGGAAGGAGAGAATGGGCATATCAGAGCTCTGCCCTACCTGGGGTAATCACATCATTTCTTATTCATACCAGGATATTTGGAGAATAAAAGTGGACACTGTAGACAATGATTTTGGGACAAGTGGCATTAACTGGGACTGTTAGACAATGAGATGTGAGGTCACCTTCCCAATGAGTAAGGTGACTATGAATGCCACAGAGAAAGGGCAGGTGAGAACTGTCATAGATGAGTTGTTTTAGGGAGATTTGTTTTTCCATGCACTAAACAAAAACTGAAATTCGTCCCACCATGCTTCCTACTCTTAGAAAACATCTAAGCTTTCTATTTCTGAGGAGGATTTCAGACTAAAATCCAGGTTCCAAGAACTTCTTGGATGGCAGAAATTATTGTGAAGCATTTGGATATATTAAACCTAAGTCCATCAGAAACATACGGATTACATTTCCCTTTAAAACACAAACACACTTAAAATTTAATGAGAAAAGTATTTGGCAAGGGACTTCCAAATACTTTTCTTTGGTTTTGCTAAATCTGCAGTGTTTTCATGCACGTGCAGACACACGATCATTTGGAGGATGCTCTTCACATGAATGATAGGCTTACTTTCCTCTGCCGGAAAGCGGGCTCAGCTTTCTTGATGTCTACTCGTGCCCCTGGCTTAAAGGCTGGATCCCAAAGACCTTAAAGAAATAAAAATGTCATCTAATCTGAAATTTGGAGAGTCTAAAGGCAGGTGGAAGAATCTGACACACTTAGGGAGTGTGGCCTTTGGTAGCATCTCTCAATAGAGCCATGGACATGGGGGCACAGCAAAATGTGGGAGTAGAGAAAATCATTATTCTCAACAGCCAAGCTCTGCCTTTTTTCAGGGTGGTGAGGAGACTGGAGAGGGCACTTGTTCCCTACTCTCTCCCTCCTCAGCCCCACTTCATGACCCTGAAATGTCCTTTCAGTATTTGTGTTTTAATTCAAGACTCACAGCATCACAGTAAGTACTTATGCCCATATCAGCAGCCTGAGCTGAAATACACAGTGTATTAGTCTGTCCTCACACTGCTAATAAAGACATACCTGAAACTGGGTAATTTATAAAGGAAAGAGGTTTAATGAACTCACAGTTCCACATGACTGGAGAGGCATCACAATCATGGGGGCAGGCAAATGAGGAGCAGAGTCACATCTTACATGGTGGCAGGCAAGAGAGTGTGTGCAGGGGAGGCCCTTTATAAAACCAGCAGATCTCATGAAACTTATTTACTATCATGAGAACGGCATGGGAAAGACCTACCCCCCTGATTCAATTACCTCCCACTGGATCCCTCCATGATACATGGGAATTATGGGAGCTACAATTCAATATGAGATTTGGGTGGGGACACAGCCAAACCATATCATGCAGTCATTATTATTACATTTCTCCTCTTTAATTTTGAGCATGCTGATTCCCTTGATGGAAATATCCTGTCCCTCCTTTTCCCAGCTGGCTCCTCTCACTGCCCTGGTGGGTTCCGTTCAGATGCTTCTCTCCCTCAGGAAGTGTTTCCTGATTGTCTCAGAAGGCATGGATTTCTCCTTGGAAGGTCTCATAAAGCCTTTGTCAGAATGCTTTATTATAACGAACTGCCATCATTGCCTTTCTCAGCCACCTCCCCACTCCACGGGAGCCCCTTCAGGGAAGGAGGGACCTATGTCCCCATCTCCAGGGTCTGTCATGTGATAGCTGCTCATTAAACTTTCATATTTCTATAGTTCCTTTTATCATTGGAGAATCACTTTCACCCACAGGAAATGTAACCTGACAAAAACCTGAAGAGGGTGACAGGTGACTAATAAATTCCCATTTTATTCATGAGAACATTGAAAACTCTGAAATGCTGAGTGACTTTCCTAACACCAGTCCAGGACTGCAGGAGCTAAAAGTAGAGACCAATATTTACTCCAGAAGATAATAGTAGGGCTCAGTATTTACTCCAAGGATCAATTTTTTGGGTTATTTTTCCCCACTAAACTTGCCAGGTGGTTTTTTTTAAATTAAACACAGACACATCAGGCCACAGACAGACATGTTTTGAATTTTGGATCTGATCTTAGTTTGAAAGGAAGTGTTTTGACTCTAGTGAAGGCTGATGGAAAGAGCCCTGTGAAAAATAGAAAGGCTTTTAGTAAGATGTTCTCAAAGAGGTCAGGGATCTCATGTTATAAGACAGGGGTTCAAGGTCTGTGGGTGGGATAGCTGAGATCCATGAACGCTTAGGTTGGAGGGAAAATCTTGTGAGTATTTCTCTGGGGGGAGGATATGAACGTTTATTCTTCAAAGGGAAGCGAATCCGACTAGTTAAGATGAGAATATCTAAAACCTCCTTCCACCTCTGGGCAGAGGGAATGTTTTGCACTTTCTTGAGGATCAAGCTATTGCCTATGGTCCAATTTCCTCCTGCAAGCCCCTCCCAGGGCCAGTGGATGCCAAGGCCTCTCAGGAGGGGTCCATGCAGCCTGCTGGCATCCTGTGTATCGACACTTCTGCTTTGCAGGCAAGCTAATCTGTCCCTTAAGCTGCTTGGCTGAGCTGCTTGGCTGAGCTTCTTTGCCAGATCTGATAGGAGAATTTAACCTTTCCTTTTTTTCTTTTGGCACACACTCAATGGAATCCAAATAAAGAATTAAAGAGACTTGAAAGGGACTTTCCATTACCAAACAATTCAGTTTAAATTTCCAACCTTTCCTCTACTTATTTTTTTTCCATTCTCTCCTTTCTTCCTCGTCAACATTTGGAACTCAAAGCTGGCATAAAAGCTCGTGGGGACATGTGGAAAGCCAGAGACCAGGAACGTGAGTGGAATTTTCCAAATTAAGGTGGATTATTGGCCTTCATTGCCAAGCAAAGTGGAGAGGCCTGGCTTTGAGGCAATGCCTTGGAGCAGGAGTGCTTCAACATCTGGAAGAGGTTTTTGGCTTTCATGTCTGGAGCGACACATATTCTGGCTTCATGGAACACTTTGCATTCTTTGCTACCCATTCTCTACTGTCCTAGCACCGAGTCGTTGCTCCTGCTGCTCATAGAACATAACATCCAAAAGTGTTCAGTGAACAGCTATGAGGTCAGATATTGTCCTGAAATCTTAGGGTAACAGTCATAGCTAGAATTCATGGGGACCTATCTTTACCCAGTATTATGCCAACTTAACAATACTAAGAGGTAGGTTCAACTTATTTTCTCATTTGATAAGAGGATACTCATGCACAGAGAGTAAAATACATCTCCAAGCTCTCATAGACAAGATGTAGAAGAACCAGATTGCAAATATAGGCAGTGTGGCTCAAGAACCAGCCAAGAGTAATCAGAGTGGAAAGAAAGCTTAGCACAGGAACATGGAAAGGAATTAACAAATTGTACTTACCACGATGGGGAGGTGAAGGAGTCAGAATAACAAAACCAATTCATGTTATAAATCTAAGTTTTAAAAACATTTGTTTCTTCTTGCCCTGATTATAAAACAATAGCCCATGTTTATAATAATGACTTTGGAATTACTCCCCCAAAGTTAGCTGGTATGGAAGATTTTATAAGACGGATTTTTTCAAATTTACTATGAAAAGTGAGTTCACATACTATGCCAAGATATATAGAATTGGGATGAAAATATTCAATATTCTTTATAATAATGATAGCTAACATTTATTGAGTGCTTACCAAATGTCAGCTACTGTTCTAAGCTTTTAACCTATGTTAGCTCTTGTCATTCCTCCAATAGTCCTACGAGATAATTGCTATTATTATCCTTCTTTTACAGGTGAAGTGAAGTGAGTGTGCCTGGGATCACACATAGCTGGTCGTGGTAGAGCCAAATTTCAAATCCATGCAGCCTGGCTCCACAGCCCACACTCACAGTCACTCTCAACACTTTTCCATGCTATGGGTTCAAGAGTCCTTTCTTTAGTGGTTGTTTTTTTTCTCCATTCCTGTTCAGTTGGTCAATGTAGCCATGTATGCCAAAGGCTGTACAAGCTCTGGAAATAGCTGAACGTGTTTTTGTGAGGACGCTGCAACAGAAATTAAAGGCAGTTTATAGTAAAGACTGAGAGAAGGTACTGAGTGATGCATGTGACACAAGGAGGCATGATTGAGAGTTATTCTTGCCCAGTGGAAATCAATTTTATCCTGCTTGTGCCCCCCAAGTAGAAAGTGTGATCTATCAACATTTGTTTCATAAGTGAATTAATGGCTAGTATAGCTGGTTGCAAGTACTGGGAATACAATATGGGAAAGACCTTGAAATAAGTAGTGGTGCTTGTTTTTCCATCAAACATTTGGAGACCTTTCTGAGAGGGCATATTTGGAAAGTATACTTTAGAGCAGTAATTCATAGCAGACTTAAAATTACAAACAAAAATATCAACACAAGCCACTGGGCAATCTGAAGACTGTTGGACAGTAATTAGGTAATGAGTCAGTGCCTCCTCATTGCACAGTATGGGGTCATCAAGTGTTGAGTGTTGGGATTTGGCACACATCGCTGTACTTCCCTGACAATTACAGTCCTAAGCAAAACCCGTTAGAACAACAAGGCATCATTTGTCTTTCAGAACTAATTCTGACTGACGTTGTTCCCCTTGAGGTTGCAGTTTTTTTTCTAATTTCAGAAAGTTATGTATTCATTTATTTATTTTACTTTAAGTTCTGGGATACATTTGCAGGACGTGCAGATTTGTTACATAGGTATAGATGTGCCATGCTGGTTTGCTGCCCCTATCAACCTGTCATCTCGATTTTAAGCCCCACATGCATTAGGTATTTGTCCTAATGCTTTCCCTCCTCTTTCCCCCATCCCCCAAAAGGCCCTGGTGCATGATGTTCCCCTCTTTGTGTCCATGTGTTCTCATTGTTCAACTCCCACTTATGAGTGAGAACATGCGGTGTTTGGTTTTCTGTTCCTGTGGTAGTTTGCTGAGAATGATGGCTTCCAACTTCATCCATATTCTTGCATCTTACATCATTATGACAGAAACAAGTAAGCGCTGTTGTGGCCAGAAGACATGTTGGGAACAGACCAACAGAGCTGGCTGTAGATGTGAGTCCCAACTCTTCTGAATTTCAAGTGTGTGACATCAGTCAAGTCACTAAACTTCTTTAGGCTCTTCTGTTTTATTTTACTGGCATAGCGTAGGTACTCAATGACTTATTTATTGAAGGAATTCATGGGCTAATAAAAACTAGTCCTCACTTATTTCAAGATTAATATAATGAAAAAATGCTTGAGTATGTATGGAAAAACTGTGTAAGTGGGGTCCTCATTCAGTGTTGTAGCCAAGGAAAACTCTAGTGTATGGCAAGATGAAGACTTTCTTTTGTTTGGTCTTTCAATACTTTTGTTGGTGTGTCCATGGACATGTAATCCCCTTCTCTAGGGGTAACTGCAGTCTGAAGGAGAAGCCCCCAAACATCAACAGCCTTAGAGAAGGAGCCCCCCAACATCAGCCGCCTTAGAGCAGGAGCAGCCTGTATTGTGAAAGTATTCTATTTCCATTGATTGAATAACTGATAGATAAAGCTAGCTTCGTTTTCTGATGTCCCACCAAACAAGTTGTAAAATACTTGTTTTATGAATTTGTCTCAGGCTGAATTCTCACTAGCTGTTAGAGAGGATTTTAAAAGCATGTGTGTATTGTATCGTGGCTAAACATGGGTAAGCTGAAGTTTGCTACTATCATTTAGTTTGCTAAAAATTGTCATTCAGTAATATGACAAAAGCCTATAAATAAATGACATGGTTTATTACATAAAGTCAGTCCCACCCATCCACTTTACGTATTCACTCCTTATTTGGAGGTCTTTCATATTCTAGGTGCGTAGTTGAATCTTATGCATCCACAGCCCCTCTGAGACCTTGTTACAATAAAGCTATCTAGGGCCCCTAAGAGTGTTCTGTAACTCTGCACTTATTAGGAGACATTAACTAGAAAGTTCTAAAAATATGTCTTTCTTAACTATATAGAAGGCATGAATTGAATAAATGAATTTGTCTTTTAAAGAGATATATTATGCCCAAGAACTCTGTAAACATATGTTTACTGACTGACATATGTAGAAGATACATGTAGTATTTTTTGAAAATGAATACATACAAGGTTCAGTGCAAATTAGGTTATTTCTTGCTGCATAAGAAATTACTACAACTTATCAGATTAAAACACAACACATTTATTATCTGTCAATTTCTATGAGTCAGAAGTCTTAGCTGAGTCCTTTGCTCTGGAACTCACAAGGCTGCAATCAAGATGTCACCTGAGCTGCATTCTCATCTGGAGACTCAACTAAGGAAGACTGCTTCCAAAATTTCTCAGGTTATTTCCTTGTGGCTTCATGGCTGAAGGTTCTGGCCTCTTGCTGACGGTCAGCTAGAGGCTACCTCAGCTCCTGGGGGTTTCCTGGAATTACTGGCTGTGTGGCCCCTCTGTGGCAGCTCACAACATGACTGTTTGTTTCTTCAAGGCCAGTAGGGGCATCTTTCTTTTTGCTCTGCTGAAACAAAGTCCACTCTTTAGGTTTCCCTGGACCACACTGGAAGAAGAATTTTCTTGGACCACACATAAAACACACTAACACAAATGATAGCTGATGAACTAAACAGAAATCACACACAAAAAACCAATCTCATAATATTTTAAGAAAGTTCACAAATTTGTGTTGGGCCACATTCAAAACTGTCCTGGGTCACATGCAGTCCTCAGGCTGCCAGTTGGACAAGCTTGTCTTATATAATGGAACTTAATCACAGGAATGATAACCCATTGCCTTTGACATGTTATTAGTTAGAAGCAAGTCACAGGTGCCTCCCACACTCAGGGGCAGGGGATTACAAAATACATGAGACCAGAGGACAGAGATTATAGGGGGCATAGTAGAATTCTACCTACCCAAATGCATAACTTCATTTGATTATTAACAATAGCCCCATGAGACACATTCTATCATTGTTATGTATTAGCACATAGAACTAAGGAAACAGGGCTAGCTTAAAGAGCCAAGATAACGCATCCAGATGAATATGCCAGAGCAAGTGCTTTTACCCCTGTATTTGATAGTAACACCTGGGACCTTAACCACCTGCATTCAAGCGCATCTGTACTTCTGCTTTAAGTGACTGAGTGAAGATCTGTTATTTGCTGTATTCTGGACTGTTCCCGTATATACATTTTCTCTTTTCATTGGGACACAATTCCAGTAGGCAGCTGTTATACTCACTGTTTTACAGAGGATAAAACTTACACTCAGAAAGGTTATTGCTTTCTTACTTTGGGCAAGTTAATTTATCTGAGCCCATTCATCTGTACAAAGGGGAATAATAGTAATTATTTCATAGAATTGTTGTGAGGATTAAATGAGGTAATATAGACATACCAGTTAGCAGAATGTCTGACCCAGACTATTAGCTAAATAAATGCTACTTAGTATTTTTTTAAGATTGGTAAATTTTGTCTGTCTAGCTTTAAAGATTTATAGGCTGGGCACCGTGGCTCATGCCTGTAATCCCAGCACTTTGGGATGCAGAGGAGGGTGGATCACAAGGACAAGAGATTGAGACTATCTGGCCAACGTGGTGAAACCCCAAATCTATTACAAATACAAAAATTAGCTGTGCATAGTGGTGTGCACCTGTAGTCCTAGCTACTCGGGAGGCTGAGGCAGGAGAATCGCTTGAACCTGGGAGGCAGAGGTTACAGTGAGCCGAGATCAGGCCACTGCACTCCAGCCTGGGCAACAGAGCAAGACTCCATCAGAAAAGAAAAAAAAAAAAAGGATTTATAATTTAACAGTGTGAGAGTAGAACAGAACAAGTTGTTTTTACAAACCTATATTTCTTTTGCCTCTAGCAGATAATGGAGAAATATTCTGTACCTGGCATTCTGCTCCTGATAATTTCTTTCAGATATACTCTTCTCATCTATTATTGCAAAGGCCTCTTGGAGGTCAACCAAAACCTGGGCAGGTTTCGTGGCCATCGTATGTCACCAGTCCTTCTCTGGGGCCTCTCAAGCCTCTTTGATCTTCTCTTCAGCCTCCATCCCTTCCTCCTTCCATTTCTTCTTTAGTCCTCCCTGTTACCTGCTTCCCCGTCCAGTAGGACTCCATTAGTGCAGATTAAATGAAGAATCCAGCCCCTCAGTTAAAGCTGTTCTAATGAATGGATACTCTGCTGCCAGCCCTGTACTAAGCTCTCCAGATACAGAGAATAACCAGAACTAGCCTCTGTCCTCCAAGTCTATGGGAGATTAACTTGGGAAATCTCTTCTAAGCAAGCCAAATTTTTCAGGAGCTTTCCTGAGGTTAACAGGAGATGGAAATCAGGGCTGGTGACAATATAGGTTTCTAGAAGAGGCATAAATTTTGGCATTGAGTCAGCGTGGGCACCAATCCAAGCTTTGCCTCTTGCTAGTTAGGTGACCTTGCTCAATAAATTGTTTAATTTCTCTGAACCTCTGTTTCCTTACCCATGAAAGAAGGATAATAGTAATTCCTTCCTCAATATTGTTGGTACCCAAAGAATGAAATCATACAATAAAAGTGCAACATGAATTGAGAAAGGCTCTGAAAATAGGAATTAAGGTACAGGAGTGAGATAAACTGCAGAAAAAGCCAACACTTGCAAAAATCTTAACCTTGAAAAACATTCATGGAATTTGTATTTTATCCCAAGGCAATCCTTCGTTATCGTTCCAAAGCATTAGGAGATATACCTAATGTAAACAACGAGTTAATGGGTGCAGCAGACCAACATGGCACATGAATACATATGTAACAAACCTGCATGTTGTGCACATGTACCCTAGAATTTAAAGTATAATAATTAAAAAAAAAATAACCTATGGAGAAACAAGGATGAACAATTACATCAGAATTATCAACAGCAAAACAGTATAAAAAATAATGTCCTATTTTAAAAAAATGAAAATCCTTTAAAAATTATGGTCACACAATGAAAATATGGCTTCTAAGCATGGAAAAACTTGCTTTGAAACCATGAATCACCTATTATTATTATTGTAGATGAAGAGGCAGAGGAATGATGTGTGTTGTAAAACACTTCCCACATCTGGAGGCATAATTTTCATCTTCCATTTATAGTTTCAGCTGTAGTTATTCAAATCTGAGTCTGCATTAGTAACGTCATTGGGATTCCAAGAAAACATTTTAGACGCCTCTCATTTAATCAATTGTAACAACCCGTGATAGAAAGTCCACCCTTAAAAGCAGGACTCTTGTGGATAATTAGTTAGAATAATAAAAAATAGTAATGCAATTTGTGGGAAGAATTCAGTGTGGTTAATCGTTATTTGATTTTGAAGACAAGATTAAATTAGTATTGCCCTTTTTGTCATTGTGTCAACAAATTAAATGTGGGTAACCCGCACCCTATTTTCCATGGGCCAGTGACAGATGGAACAAACGCATGCTTGTTTTGTTTTGCTTTGTTCTTGTTAAAAAAAAAATCTGGTCAGATTCTTTAGTTGGTTTTGGTTCCACAGAGCTTTTCTTCATATATTTTCATTGTGCATTTTATCAACAGAATGTAATTTTTTCCCCATCTTTGGAACAAATGCCAAAAAATAATTTTTAATTGCTCATTTCCTCAATCCTCAACCCCTTTATGAAGAAAACAGAAGAGTGCAAACTGCAGTAGAGAACAGCAAAGACTGATAATGCTTATCTGTGGAGAAAACGTAAGAATGGCCACAGTTGTACCCTTTTAAACTGAGGATCACCTTGGGTTAATGAAAGGAAGAAGGATATTTTGTTTTATTCTAATCGATGTTTAACTCAAGTTTTGTTTTGTGAATTCATTAATTCCCAAGGGATTCATTAATCCATAAGCAGTCCTAAACTGTGAACTTCTTAATTTTTGAAGAAAGTATAGCAATTCACTCATGAATTAATGTGGTTTAATGAGAGCTTGATTTGAGGTAGGACAGTCTATCCCATTATAGAAGCCTTTCAGGGAGTACAGGGCATGACTGAACAGTTTGGACCATCTTCAGGCAGGGAAAATTATTCCTTGGGCCATGGGTATAAAAGAAAGTTCAGAATTAGTCAGAGGAATCTGGGCAATTCTAGACTCATGAGAAAGGCTGGTGAGAAATCAGGGGTCTCAGTTGTATAGGCAGAGAACAAGAATGAAGCTAACCTTCTTAATTCAAGAATTTTCCCTGACACAGTCTTCCTCAAAGAAGACCTAAGCTATCAACTTCTTAATGTTTGAAGAAAATACAGCAAGGACCGGATGAAGGTAGGACGGGGTGAGGTAGATGCACTGATAATGGCTCCCATGCATGGATACTTACTATGCGCTAAGTGTGTTTATTAAGCATTTTAAGAGCATATTTTATTTACTCCTCAGAATGATCCTGTTTGACTGGAACTAGAAGAAGGTAGTTTTGTGTCTCAATGTTAATGATTAGGAAACACAGACAAGTTAGTCAGCAACAGCATTTAACACCAGGTTTTCCCGGCTGCAGGGACCCAGCCCTTAACCAATATTCCATATGTGCTCCTAAGGGGTTTAAATCTGTTTTGTCTCACTAGGAAAAGAACAAGATTCTGCCCTAATCTCTTCTATGCAGATTGCTTTTTTATATAGACACATAGCTTAAATCATATGAACATTTTAATTCCCAAAAATCTGGTATTTTCCACTTGGGTCTCTTTCCACTGGCTACCAAAACCATTCCAACGATACAAGGTTAACTTTTCTTTCCAGGTCTCCCATTTGCATTTTGCTTATTCAGCTGTTCTTCTGCGTATCCCAGTGTTACTAAAGAATATGTTGTGCTCCCATATACAATTCTAAACATCTAATTTTTTTAGCCAGCAAGATTCCTATATTTATCACTTACTAAGCTATCATCTCTCAATCTCTCAGCATCAAATCTATCCTTCTGTATTTGTCCTCTTAATGCTGGTGCTTGGAACCTGCAAACTCTATTTCTGGTATGCCAGCTGTTAGGATCTGCTGATAAAGAGTGTTAGAGCAAGACTTGAAGGCAGAACAGGACGGAAGGGATTAACTCTTTCTATTTGCCTGTAATTCCTTTCAGTGTGGTTTCAGCCATAGATCTTTACTCCCATAACAGTAATAGTTCCCCCTAACCCTAAGAATGACAGCTGCTTCCTGCAGTTGCAGTCTGGGTTATCTTCAGGTTATCCATTTGCTTTTTCAGTTGACTAGCACTTACTTAACTCAGATCTAATAATAAACTTTCTCTGTTAAAATACCTAGCATGGTTTCTGTTGTTTTGATTGCATCCTCTCTGGCACCTCTCTGAGACTCAATTCTCCTGTTGCCCTTTTCAGAGCCTGCAACGAATTACAGAATCTTCAAATTGGGAATAATCTTAAAGGTTGTCAAGTCCAGATTCTGACATAGTATAGAGGTGTTCTATTTTCAGATGATAGATGTTGTGTTAGTTCATTTTCATGCTTCTATGAAGTAATACCAAAGACTGGGAAATTTACGAAGAAAAGAATTTTAATTGACTCCCAGTTCCACATGTCTGGGAGGCCTCAGGAAACTTACAGTCATGGTGGAAGGCAAAGGCTAACAAAGTCACCTTCTTCACAGGATGGCAGGAAGGAGAAGTGCCAAGCAAAGGGGAAAAAGCTCCTAATATAACCATCAGATCACATGAGAACTCACTCAGTATCTTGAGAACAGCATGGGGGTAATCACCTCCATAATTTGATTACCTCCCACCAGGTCCCTCCCATGACACATAGGGATTATGAGAACTGCAATTCAAGATGAGATTTGGGTGGGTACACAGCTAAACCATATCATTCCACCCCTGCCCCCTCCCAAATCTCATGTCCTCAAATTTCAAAACACAAGCATGCCTTTTTAACAGTCTGCCATAGTCTTAGCATTAACCCAAAAGTCCAAGTCCAAAGTCTTATCTGACACAAGGCAAGTCTCTTCTGTCTATAAACCTGTAGAATCAAAAGCAAATTGGTTACTTCCTAGATAAAATGGGGAATTGGGTAAATATACCCTTTCCAAATGGGAGAAAATGACCAAAACAAAGGGGCTACAGTTCCCATGCAAGTCTGAAATCCAATGGGGCATTCATTAAACCTTAAAGTTCCAAAATGATATTCTTTCACTCTGTGTCTCACATCCAGGGTACACTGATACAAGAGGTGGGCTCTGATGGCCTTGGGCAACATCACCCCTGTAGCTTTGCAGGGTACAGCCTCCTTCCTGGGTGCTTTCAAGACTGGCATTGAGTGTCTGTGGTGCAACCTGTCAGTGGATCAACAATTCTGGGGTCTGGAAGACAGTGGCCTTCTTCTCACAGCTCCACTAGACAGTGCCCTAGTGGGAACTCTGTTTGGGGTCTCCAACCCTACATTTCCCTTCTGCACTGCTCGTGCAGAGGTTCTCCATGAGGGCTCTGCCCCTTCAGCAGACTTTTGCCTGGACATCCAGGCATTTCCATACATCCTCTGAAATCTAGGTGAAGATTTCCAAATCTCAATTCTTGTATTCTGTGAACCTGCAGGCCCCAAACCATGTGGAAGTTGCCAAGGCTTGGGGCTTGCACCCTCTGAAGCAATGGCCTGAGCTTCTCCTTGGCCCCTTTTAGCCACAGCTGGAATAGCTTGGATGCAGGGCACCAAATCCCTAGGTTGCACACAGCAAGGAGCCCTGGACCCAGCCCAGGAAACCATTTTTCCATCCTAGGCCTCCAGGTTTGTGATGGGAAATGTTGCTAGGAAGGTCTCTTATGCTTTGGAGACATTTTCCCTATTGTCTTGTTGATTAGCATTTGGCTACTAATTGCTCATATAAATTTCTTCAGCTAGCTTGAATTTCTCCCCAGAAACTGTGGTTTTTTTACTACTCCATTGTCAGGCTGCAAATTTTCCAAACTTTTATGCTCTGTCATCTCTTGAATGCTTTGCTGCTTGGAAATTTCTTCTACCAGACACCCTAAATTATCTCTCTCAAGTTCAAAGTTCCACAGGTTTCTAAGGCAGAGACAAAAAGCTTCCAGTCCCTTTGCTAAAGCATTAACAAGAGTCAACTTTGCTCCAGTTCCCAACAAGGTCCTCGTCTTCATCTGAGACCACCTCTGCCTGGACTTCATTGTCCATATCGCTATCAACATTTTGGTCAAAGTCATTCCACAGGTCTCTAGGAAGTTCCAAACTTTCCCACATCTTCCTTTCTTCTAAGCCCCCCAAGTCTCTAGGAAGTTCCAAACTTTCCCACATTTTCCTACCGTCTTCTGAGCCTCAAAACTTAAAACCTCTGCCTGTTTCCCAGTTCCACAGTTGCTTCCACATTTTCAGGTATTCTTATTGCAGCACCCCACTCTCTGTGGTACCAATTTACTTTATTAGTCTGTTCTCATGCTGCTATGAAGAAATACCTGAGACTGGGTAATTTATTTAAAAAATAAAGAAGTTTAATTGATTCACAGTTCCACAGGGCTGGGGAGGCCTCAGGAAACCTACAATCATGGTGGAAGGGGAAGGCATAAATCCTTCTTCACATGATGGCAGGAAGGAGAAATGCTGAGCAATAGGGGGGAAAGTCCTTTATAAAACCATCAGATCTCATGAGAACTCACTCACTATCTTGAGAACAGCATGAGGGTAACTGCGTCTGTGATTCAATTACCTCCCACCAGGTCCCTCTCATGACATGTGGGGATTATGGGAACTAATTCAAGATGAGATTTGGGTGAAGACACAGCCAAACCATATCAGATGTCCACTCATGGACAACTTCTATTAGAGGAAGCTTCCAGAGCATTGTGTTTTCGAGAAGTATGAAGTTTTTTTGAATTATTTTTTTCTCAAGGAAAAGATGTTTGAGATGCAACATCTCTGTCTTAGTATGGAATGGAGTTAGAGATAGTTATGTGTCAAATTCTTTAAATAATGACAATAATAATAAAACACTTCAATTATATTCTAACAGTACCTGCCTTTACATGAGATTTTAATGAGAGAAGGCTGTATTTACTCAATGGTATTTATTGTTGATGTTTTCAAGCAGAAGCAATCTATGCCAGTCTGGAACAAAGACCCCTCATGTGGACTTACGAGAAGTTCTTTAGCCTATTGTGATTCTTGTTTTGGGGTTACTTGTACATTGTGAGATAAGGCCAGATGTATGTGTCCTTGTCTTCCACAAAACTCAGATTTACGAGGGATAGATCCATTCATTTACTCATTCATTTCATTCATTTATTGTTTTACCCGACCGTCTGTCTTTTCATATATCTATCCATTCATTATTTTATTTAATTCATTTATTTTCCTGGGATTCTTATCTGCTGTGAATACTATGCTAGACTAGAAGGCAAAAGAAAAAAAAAGATGCCAATTTCAAGGAGCTCTATAGAGAAGTGAAGATGTTTCAGTTGGATAAAATCTGGAAGGAAAGTGGAGAAAAATCTGATAAAATTAGTAGGAGGAAGGCCTTCTGAGGAGAGAAAAGCTGATGGAAAGTTGCAATGTTGCTGATAGAGGAAATAATCTTAAATGATCAGGAAACTAAAAAGTCGTTTTAAAGCTGAGGAACGCTGGAAAATAAGAATGCTGATGTAGAGTACACAAATTGCAATGGGCCCCCTTTGAAGGAAAGTGAGAAACATATTCATAGATTTTTATGTGTGTGTGCATTATTTTAAAGCTTATCGCAGACTTCACGGTGATAATAGAGACTATTAATATTCAACAATAGCTACTATTTAGCACAGATATTAGAGAGTATGACCCATGTTCAATAATAAATGTAAATCTAAGTAAAATTGCTGCTACTCTAGTCAAGAGCTCCTGACCTTCACCCACTTGTACCAACCACCTAAAATAGTGAGTGGTTTAACCAATTGATGAGTATCCGTCCATTTATTTATTCATTCTATAGATACTTTTTAAAATCCACAATTTGTGTGTCTCCTAATTTATTTGGGGGTTATAACAGTAATCAAGACTCTTTTCTCTTAAAGCCTAGCTGCAGAAACAGTTGACTAAATGTGAGATTTCAGTGAAGCATACTAAGTATTATTATAGAGAAAGAACGGTATGCTTTGGGACCATATAAGCAGCGACACCTTTGATAGCCTAGAAGTTCAGACAAGGCTCCTAGAAATGTGACATTAAAGCAGACCTAAATATCTAGTAAGAGTTCATTAGACAAAGATGAGTGATGTAAGATAGGATTCCGGGCAAAAGGAGAAGCACAGTGAGATTTGGAGTTTGGTGAGAGCTTAATATTTTGAGAACCTGAAAGAAGTTTATTATGACTGGATTTGATGCCGGGAGAAGGGCTGCAGAGGCACAGAGGGATAAAACCCAGAGGGCATTTTATATTATATCAGGGACTTTTAGAATTTATCTAATGAGTAATTGGAAGTCGTTGGAAGATGCACGTCAGGAGGGCTGTGATCAAACCTATAAACAAATTGCATTATAAACAATTAGAACACCATGAAAGCAGGCGGACTTGTGAAGGGCTGTTGTGTGAGACCTGGTGTGACATAGTTTGGGGCCACTTGCATGGAGATGGAACCATTCCAAAGATGTGCTCCTCTGAGGAAATGTTGGTCTGCAGATACAGATGTACATAGGTACAATACGGAATCATTAGGAAAGTACGACTGAGTTGTCCATTGATTTCAAAATGCATTCATGTGTGACATGAGGGGGACCAGGTAATGAGTAGGAGACAGTTAAGGTAGAAAATTATGTTAAGACTTTGAATATAAAGAGATAGGGAATCGGTAGACACAGCAGGAGCTGGAAGGTAATAAGGAGCAATAAAAGCCTTTTGTTTTAATTGGGCAAAGCTGGAATGTTTACCTCTTGATGAACAGAAATTAGTTGAAAGGAGATTGCAAAATATATTGGAAAAGGGGACAGTAATTGATGAGACAAGTCCTTAATAAATTTGAAGGTAATGAGATTAAACTTTAGGTCTTTATGAGACAGGATGTGAGATCATCTGCTTTGAAAATGAAAGGAGTTGGAGGGCTAGTTAGTTGAAAATAGTAGGACGAAATACAAGTTTAAATGAATGATACAATTTAAGAGTATATACATAAGAGAAAAGATAAACATTCTAAAATTGACCTCAATAAATAAATATTTATGGTCCCAGGGACTTTTTTTGTCCTAAGAATTTACTAAGCTTTCCTTCTACCATTTTTTCTTTCTTCTTTCCATCATTCCCTCCATCCCTCCTTTCTTTCTTCCTTCCTTTCCATTAAGCGATTATTAATATTAAAGCTCTCATCACTATAACAGAAAAAAGTTAAATACATTTTAGAGTTATAAATAGAAGCTATTACCCTCTAGTGGATATAATATTACTTATATACTATATGAGAGAATTGGAAGACCAACTCTAAGCATTTTTATTACTCTTGGCAACTGCTGAGAGAAAGCAAAATCTGACCCATTTATAGAACAGAGAGAGAGGATGTTAACATGAATATTTTTACCGTTGCTATAACTTGCTGTTTCTTTTACATATAAAACAAGCCAGAAAACACATATACACCTGAGTGAGGCTGATCTTATGTAATGTCTATCGATATATCCATGTACTCATTCATGCACCATTTAATAAATATGTCTCTATAAGAGAAATTGTCTCAAGTTCTAAAGAGGAGAAGTACACAGGCCATGTCCTGGCTGCAAGAGCTCCCATTGTACTCGGGGTAACAGATTGAAGGGTGAAACTTTACAACCAATTAAAATATAATCTTCTCTCTCTCTCTTTCATATAGAATAAATATATATATACACACACACTATATATATGTGTGTGTGTGTGTATATATATGGCTTCTTTATCAACTTGTTGATTGATGGGCTGAGTCTCATTATCTGAACAGTGCTAACGATAAAAATTTCTTCCTCATAAGGCTGTTGTGAGGAAAAAATAATGTCCCTAAAGAACCCACT
Organism: Theropithecus gelada; assembly: GCF_003255815.1. NCBI lineage: Eukaryota > Metazoa > Chordata > Mammalia > Primates > Cercopithecidae > Theropithecus > Theropithecus gelada. Next base: position 13,571,168 of record NC_037672.1, on the reverse strand, counting down.
CATGCTAGTTGTCATAGTGTTACCACTAAATAATGGTGATTGTTATTATCCCTCCAAATTACTCTTGAACAACTTGAAATTCCCATTTGTCAATCTAATCAGTAATTGGAAGTCGTTGGAAGATGCAAGTCAGGAGGACCATGATCAAATCTGTAAACGGCTTGCATTATAAACAATTAGAGTACCATGAAAGCAGATGGACTTGTGAGGGGCTGTTGCATGAGACCTTGTGTGAACTAGTCTGGGGCCACTTGTTTTAATTGACTCACAGCTGGGGAGGCCTCAGGAGACTTACAATCATGGTGGAAGGCAAAGGGGAAGCAGGCATCTTTTTCACAAAGCTACAGGAAGGAGAATGAATGCAGGAGGAACTACCAAACACTTATAAAACCATCAGATCTGGTGAGAACTCACTCACTGTCAAGAAAACAGCATGGGGGAACCACCCTCATGATTCAATTTTACCTCCACCTGGTGTCTCCTTTGACATGTGAGGATTATGGGGATTACAATTCCAAATGAGATTTTGGGTGGGGATACAGTCAAACCCTATCACTCATTAAAGAAAAATCAAACAGAATATTCATAATCTCTTGCACCTTGACATCTGTTAAAACCATTGTGTATACCTAAGATCTTCCCAGATATCTCTCTACATATTCTTATTTTACTATACCAATAAGATTTAATATAAACACTCTTTTGTTGTCTTCCACAATTTATGCCACCATCTAAATAATTATTTGTCACTTAGATTTTTCCAGTGTTTCTCAACGTAAAGTATACAGAACAGAAATAATTGACAAAACAAGATTTAAAAATGGACTGGCAGAAAAGTAGAACTCACCTAAAACATTCTGAGAAAGGCATATTTTTAGAGACCAATAACTTTATAATGGAAAAGTCAATTACTCGTGCTATATCTTTATATCACCTTACTTTTCATCAAATGACTTTAGCAGGGGAAGGGCATGGACCACCTGCAGCCACCAGCCTCCAACTTCCAGAGAAGATGGAGGCCATGGACATGGTCCACATCAACTTTAACCATGCAGGGACAAACAAAGATGCTTTTGTTCATACACCAGGGCCATTCTTGGCTCTCTGGCCCCACATTCTATGGATCAGCAAATCCTTTTTGATCTACATTCCCCACATCTGGGATCCGATTATTTCTCAACACATCTACATTATCACTCTAGCTCAAGTCACTCTTTTATCTCTTAATTGAACTCCCTGCTTCTACACTTGCCCTCTCATAGTCACTTCTCATACATAGACCAGAGGGGGTCCTCTTAAACTCTAAGTTGGAATTCCACTCCTCAGCTCAAATGTTGAAGCACTCCCAGGGCAAGCAGTAACTCACAGAGTCTGCCCTCGGCCACATCTTCTCTTTGTCTTCCCCTCCTAATATTTTCCTCCTCACTTGCTCTACTCCTGTCATACTGGGCTCCTGGTTCTTCCTCAAACACAGGGCACTCCCTCACCTCAGGGACTTTGTGTTTGCCAGAACACATTTATGGAATGCTCTTTCGCTACACACTGACATGGCTTAGCCTCTCATAGCCTTGTGTTCACTCAAATATCACCTCCTCACTGAAGGCTTGCCCACAGGACCCCTCTGGTCTATGTATGAGAAGTGACTATGAGAGGGCAAGTGTAGAAGCAGGGAGTTCAATTAAGAGATAAAAGAGTGACTTGAACTAGAGTGAAAATGTAAACTTTATAAGGATGAAGATTTTTGTTGCTTGGTTCACTGCTAGAGCCCCAACCACATACAGGAGGCATTAATACATTTTATTGAGTGACTAACCCCCATCCCTACCTCCAGCCATAGAAGACCCCTTTTCCTGTTACAACTCATTTCATTATTTTTGCAGGTTTGATGGGAATGGGTATGAAGAAAATTGGTACAAATTACCAGGACCCAGTTGGAAGGAGCATGGGGGGAATTCCCCATGCAGACTTTTAGGAGGATATACTTTTTTGTCACCAAGATCCAAGCCTTGTCTTTGCAGCCTTGATCCATGTCTTATCATTTCTTGATCTTTTATATCTCAACTCGAAAGAGAGAAATAATTATTACATGTTCTCACTGGGACAGTGTTTTGCTGTTAAAAAAGTTTACAAGGAATAAATAATCCAGAGAAACATGGTTAAGAAGAAATATCAGTAGATAAGAACTCTTGTTCTGGATTAGAACTATACCATTTGAATTCTTTTAAGCTGTTGGAACTTAAGCAAGTTTTCTAACTTCTTTATAATTATAAGTGTTGATGATAATAGTACACATCTAATAGGGCAGGGGTGATAAAATGAGACAATGCATGGATAATGCACAGCACACAATGCTTCATGTTCAATTAATAGAGACCATTGCCATTATCACCATAATTGTGGTAGGTAAAAAAAAAAAAAAGCATGGCACAAAGTCATATGTATAGCATGAAGTGACAAGGTAAAATAAGGTCCACATTAGCACAGGATTTCCAATCTCTGCATCAAAGCTGGGGCACTCTTGCCCTCTCACCACTTCACAATCTCCCTCAACTCAGCCAGTTTCACATATTAGCATCTGCCACCTGCAATGCACCAACTGGATACTGATTTTGGTATCAGTCAGTGTTCTTTCAATTGTAAGTCATAAATATGCAAACTGACTTAATCAAGAAGACAATTTATTGTCTCATAAGAATGAGAAAATCCACCAGGCACAGTGGCTCACACCTGGAGTCCCAGCACTCTGGGAGGCCGAGGCAGGCAGATAACTTGAGGTCAGGAGTTTGAGACAAGCCTGGCCAACATGGCGACACCCTGTCCCTACTAAAAAAGAAATATATGTGTATATATACATATGTATATACATATATATACACATATAAACATATATACACACGTGTATATACGTATACATATATGTATAATATATACATATATATTGTGTATATATATATACACACACATATATGTGTGTGTATATATATCAAGGCATGATGATGGGTGCCTGTAATCCCCATACTTAGGAGGTTGAGGCAGGAGAATTGCTTGAATCTGGGACGCGGAGTTTGCAGTAAGCTGAGATTGCGACACTGCACTCCAGCCTGGGCAACAGAGTGAGACTCTGTCACAAAAAAAATAAAAATAATAATAAATAAATAAATAAATAGAAAATCTACTAGGAAGAGCTGGCTTTACATATATTTAAATTTAATTGTCCAAATAGAATGATGTAGTGAGATTCTCCCCCTCCTTCTCCCTCCTTTTTCTTCCCCCCACCCTCTTCCTTTCTTTCTTTCCGTCTTTATCTCCATATCTATCCAGGCTCTGCTCACTTCAGCTTGGATTTATTTGGAGGCCGACTTTCCCTACATGATAACACAAGTCTAAAGTCAGCCCAGTGAAGAGACTTCATGCTTTAGAATAAGAACATTCTTTCCAGTACCCAGTAGCTCTAGCAAAAGTCCTAGAGGGGTCTTCTATTGGCTTGGCTTCATTCCCGTGGCCGTCCTTGAACAGATCACTGTGGCCAAGGCAAAGAGCAAATCACTGTGCTCAACTAGAGGCCAGGCTAACAGTGTGAGGCCCATTATGAGGCCATAAAAATTTTTTAGTATTGTTATGTGATGGGGGAGATTTCTTTTCTCCAAAGAGCTGTTGAGTAGACACAGAGGGAAAAAAATTACTGGAAATTCTATATATTCTTCATAATATTAGCAATAATTAACATGTGGATATCTTGGTGAATGATTTACTTTTATTTTAACTTTTAACATAGTTTCCAAATGATTGTTAGTCATAACCCACCATTTTTATAATTGAAAAGAAAAATTTAAAAAATGAACCCTGCAAGACAAGCCAGCTGGTAAGCCCATCAAACAACGTGTGGATGAGTACATGTGACCCAAGGACCAGCCCAAACCCAGATGCAGACAGATTGCAGACTCTTCAGCAATCCATCCCTTATATGGGGCAAGGGCTGTGATGCCTACATAGTCTGTCATTTCATCCCTGATGCTCCAGTTTTTGGGAGAAACCACCTAGTCATGTTCAAACTTCTAGAAATGGTGGTCCTGTGGAAAGAATCCTAGGCCAGCAGCCAGGAGACCTGCTGTGAGTCCCAGCCCTGCCCATCACAGCTGTGTCAGGTGGTTCAGACATTTTGGGCTTCAGGTCCTCATCTATAATCAAAAAGTTTATTTCTAGCTTCAACAATCTGTGACTATTATTCCCATTTACTGATAGAGTAACTAATTACTTCATTATAGGATTTTTCAAGACCAGTTACCTCCTGTTTGGTTCAATTAGCAAAATGCCAACATGATTGTCATTGATTTTGATGGTTAGGCTTCCAGGAGAGGAGCCCAATGGGAAATAGTTCAGGATCTTAAGCAGATTTTGTATTTATTATTCCAAGGTAGTATATACAGGAGCAGGGCTTGTCATGCATTTCTCAAAATTCTTGCTTAAGAAAAAATCTCACTACCATCTTTCTCTTCCATTGTAGTGATGCCTTAGGACTCTTCAACTTAGAGTTTAGAGCCAGAGAAGAAGGAGTAATCATGGTTAAGACTGGCTAGAATGAAGGCTTTTTTTTTTTTTTCTTTTTTCCACTGTGTAGAGAATCATGGAGTATCAGACAGAAGGTGAATTTCAAAGATCATTCAACCCAATCCTTTTGGATTAGAGGCAACATTTACTGAGTATCTTCATGTATATTCTAGAGAAAGAACATATGGTGCAGAGTTTAACAGAATGTGGTTTGAATCCTTATATATGTGTGACCTTTGGAGAGCTTCCTACTCTCTGAGTCATATTTTTACTATTATATATTTTAACCTTTAGAGTAGAAATGTTGATAATACCCATCTAGTAGTTGGTATGGATATAGCAGGCAGAATAATGACCTTCCCCAAAAGATCCACAGGCTAATCCTCAGAACCTGTGCATATATTTCATTCCACAGCAAACAAAACAAAACTTTGCAGATGACATTGAGTTAAGGATATAGAGATGGAGAGATTCTCCTGGATTATCTAGGTGGATTCAGTGTATGCATAAGGGCTCTTATAAGTAAAATAGGTCAGGCAGGAGGGTTAAAGTCAGAAGGAAAGATACAAAAGAAGAAAAGGTTGGACTGATGAAGGGGGTTGTGTGGCTACAAGCCAGGGAATGAGAGCAGCCTCTAAAAGCTGAAAAAGGCAAGGAAATGAATTCTATCCTAGAACCTTCTGAAGGAATACAACCCTGCTGACCCATTTCAGACATCTGATCTCTAGAACTGTAAGATAATAAATTTGTACTGTTTGAAGCCACCACCTTTGTGGTAATTGGTTACAACAGCAATAGTAAACAGATACAATGAGGATTGTTAATTACACAAACAGGTACCCTGGAACACCAAATGCATGAGGTACACTGAATGCTATTGTTTTTGCTGTTCTAGTTATTGTTGCTTTTCTTTCCCTTATCATACTTTCTGTCTTCTTTTCCTGTCCATCATCCTTCTTTACCATTCTCTTTCTCTTTCTCCTGCTCTCCCCTTCCTTCTCATTCCATTAAAAATAACAGGAAAGGAAGAAAAGAACTAGCATTTGATAAGGACCTGTCAGGAACCACCCTTGGTGATTTTACATGCATCACCTAGTGTAATTTTTAAAATAACGCTTCAAGAAACGTTTTAGTATTTTTATTTTGCCAATGAAGACACTGGGGTCTACTGAAGTGAAGTAGTTACTTCCAGATGCACTGAGTTAGTGAGAGTCCTGAGACCGTGGGTTGGCCCACGCCTCCCTCCTCATTAGCAGCCTGATCTCTGCTCCAAACAGCAAGCTGTCCACTTGTGTTCTGTGCGTCCTGGCTGGCCAGAGCAGAACTGAGCACAGGACTCCATCACCATGGCAACGGCATTGCCTGCCTGGGTTGTGGAGTGGTATCTTGTCAGGCCAGGGTGGCAGATGCTGGGGAGAGATGCTGTACCCCAAGAAGGAGTTGCCATCTCTCTGAAGATGGTCCCTCTTCTCAAGACAGCAAATAGCTCATCTCACCCTCACCCCTGTCTTTTCAAATGAGCCCTCTCTTACGAGTTGAAGCGCAGACCGTTTATCAGACACCTACAGTATGTCACACACCGCTAGCCTTGTGCAAGCTTTTTTCTCTGGTTCATATTACAATTCTGTGAGGTGGGTATTGTTTTTCCTGTTTACAGACATGAAACTGAGGCTCAGAGAAGGAAGTATTGTGCCCACTCACACATGAAGTAGCAGACTGGAGTATAGCCCGCTGTGCTGCCAGGCCATGGCCAGGCTTTCCCAGCTTCCACCCCAGTCTCCATTCCAAGTGAAGATTGCAGCGCTTCCCAGAGGCCTTGAATCTCAACCTGCCATGTGCTAATTAAGTCATTTTCATTTTCCCTCTCTCCCCTTCCCAACCTGTCTCTTTTCGGGTCCACATGTAACAGGTTTGTTATGTAGATCCAGATCATATAACAGGATTTACACAAGCACTGCACCAGTGGCCGTGGCATGGAGCAGGGCATGCCTTGGTGGAATGAGAAATCTGCAGAGCCAAGGAGGGGGAATTGAGACAGTTGATGCAGACACCCAGACTAGGTAAGAGAGGATAGTCCTCCCCTCTGCAACAGGCCTCCCCCCTGGCTCTGTCGGACAGTCAGCAGCACCCTTGTAACTCTGCTGCTCAGAGCACCCAGGACTTCTGAGAGGATGGAGGGAAGGACAGCAGAGTGTGCAAAAGGCCCAGCTTTGGAACTGGACTGAGCTGAGCTTTTGGGTCAACTCTGCTGCTCTGGAGCTGTGTGGTTTTGGGCAAGTTGTCTCACATCTGTGAGTCTGTTTCCTTTTTTGTAAAAAGTATCTGACTGTGCAAGTTTGACCATGTCATAGAGTTGTGAGGATCCCATAGCCAAAGGGGCCATGGAGGTCAGGTTACCCCACCAGGCATTTAGAATCAGAAGAACTGCTGATCAGAACAAATAAGAACTACCTGTTGGATACTAGTCTCACTACCTAGATAATGGAATCATTTGCACACCAACCCCAGAGACATGCAAGTTACCCATGTAACAAACCTGCACATGTATCCCCTGAACCTAAAATAAAAGTTGAAAGAAAAAAAAAAAAAGAAGGAATCACTGTCTGAAGCCACTCAGCCATCAGGAGTGGGGCTTCCGGGTTCATTTCTAAAATTCTTTCCTCTAAATCATATTGTTTCTTGTGGGGTCAAATGTGATGAGCAAGAAACAGCTGTGCCAGTGTTGATGTCAGAGTGTGAGGTATTGAGGGCCTTTCCTCTGACTCCTTTCCTTATACTGGGCTGCCTCCTGGCAGGGCTTGCTGCAGTCAGGCCATGACACGGGCAACTCCATGACTCCACTCCAGATCTCATGCCCTCTTTGAATCTCTAGTAACAAGCACAGAAAAGTGGTATAAAGGCATTTAAAGCATAAATGGTACACGGTGGAATAATTGATAGGCTTATCGAATAAGATTCTTAAATGGAATCATTAGAGAATGTAAAAATTCCCTGAGAGTGTGTTTAATGAGCTTACCAGGGATTGAGGCAGGCAGAAGGTCTAAGGTAACTGCAGTTTCACAGAGAAAATGGAAACTGTCAGGTCCAAAATCCCTCGAAAATCTCTCCTTTGCCTACTCCCACCCCCACTTTCTTATTTTCAGCATCAGAACGAGAGGTTTCCCTCTCCCTGGACACTTTAGGTCTTTCTTGGGATCTTACCTAAATTTCTTTGTTTTCTCCAGGTGATTCCTTCATAGTGACTCCATCTCTCCCAATACTTCACTAGTCATTCTTTTAACAGGAAACCATTCTATACTTTTCTATGCCTGCCATGTGACAGACATGTTCTTGACACTGCTGATGTAACTGCACATTAGTCTTTGATCTCCAGGAGCCTATGTTCATGAGGGGCAAGTTGCCCTAAACAAGTCTATGATATATAATGTTACCTACATCAAGCCATGCAAGGTGCTGGGGAAAACATTAAAGCAAGCTAGGAGAGCGAAAGCAGGGGCTGGTGGTGATCATGGTGCCTCTAGGGGGAGGTGATGGTGATGGATGTTATGGGGCTAAAAAACTATTTTCAATTAGGTAGTTAGTGAAGGCCTCCATAGAAGATGATATGTGAGTAGAGACACAAATCTTAAGAAGCTAGATCTGCAAAAATCTAAGGAAAGAGACTTCAAAGTAGGGAAAGTGCAAATGCAGAGTCCCTGGGCTTCACTGCCCCTTCCTCCTCAGTTGTGGTTTATGCTGCCTCTCTGGATCCTTGGGGGATTGAGCAAAGGTATCCTCTGTGGGAATCTGCCTGAGGAAAACACTTCCTAATAAGTCACTTCAGCACACATCCTCCTCTCAGTGTCTCCTTCCGTGAACCCCAGACTTAAGACATTAAGTATAAATATCTCTTTCAAGACATTTCTCTTTAAGGAGAGGGAATTGGGGTCAAGATTATTAGAGTCCAACAGGCAACTCACACTCAACATTCCCCAAATTGAACCTATTAACATTTTCTTCTCAAATTAGCTTCTCTTCCAACATTGCCCTTCTGAGAGAATGCCTACATTGTTTATCCCAGCACAAAGGCAGAAACCTGGCTTATCTTCAGTTCTTCTCCAGTCAGTCTCCAAACCTTGTTGTTTCTACCTCCTTTACATTAAACGCAGAAGTCAGCAAGGCTTGGCCAAGAATGATTTAGATGTGGTTGGTGGCCGTGGGAACCACTGGAGCATGTTCAACCTTGTTTACCAAAAATAGAACTTAAAATAAAACCACAGCCAATGTGTTGGTCTTTGTTCTTGGCAGTCTTTTCCAAATTGTGCATTGCATATGCATAATGTCAATTTCATGCAGATTTTAAGCACAAATGGAAAGGGGGAGGGGCCTTCCACCATGTCCTTGAGGATTGTTGGGAAGAGTGAAGCATTGCACATTTATTGTCCTTCCTCCAGGCTCTGAGGAAACAAACACAATCAATGGGGAAATTCAATAGAAGCATAACAAAGAGCAAAGGCAAGAGGCAAGATTTTGGAGGGGAAATTAAACTAAATTAAAATGAGTGGTTTTAGGTTTGGGATTCTGAGGCAGGCTGGGGTATGGAGAACTGGAACTGAGAAAGGAAGTGTCCTGGCAGGGAGCTGACTCAGGGTCCAAGATTAATTATCATTCATGACCTAATTACATAGTCAGGACGACCACTCTGCCACTTCCTGTAACACAGGGGATGAGAAAAGGATGTGGCTCTGGAACCTGGGGGTCTGGTTTCTAATTTTCACTTAAAACAGGTAATAAAATGGCCCTCCTCTGCCCTTTTATTTTTATTATTTATCATTTTTATATTTTTAAAAGAGCCATTCTCTTCCAGATGATTTTCTCCTTCCTTGCCAAATAACCAGTAAACTTTCTTGTGATCTTAATATAAAAATGCCAGGTATATTCCCACTGGGTAGATGATGTATACCAGGTAGAATACTTATTCAGTCTTTATTCAGTTTACTTATTTATACTGCCTACTATCTGTAGGATATCTCTTAAGATACTTCCATTTTGGTAATAGGTTCAATGAAGGGTAAATGTGATTTGGCTTAAAGCTATTTAGTTCTCTTGCTAGCCCTAGGAGCTGGGAACTACTATTAGCTCCATTCTATAGATGTTTAAATTGGAGCTAGAAGATTTAAGCAACTTTTCCAAAATTACGTGACTAGTGAATTAATGGAACCAGAGATTCAAAGTCAGCTTTATGTGGCTTCTCCAACTAATACATTATCTTTCACTTCAATAAAATCTGAACCTGTCTATTGCACGTGACCAAGTCTAGCCACACATCTAGGTTGGTCTGTCACAAATGCTTTAATACAATTTTCATCAAGCAACGAACAATTAAAAGTTTATCTTCTGGGCTCCTTGGCTGCTACTAAAAATTGTTTGATAGCTCTTTACTTCCTTTGGGTAAATCTCAAAATAATTCCAGGTGTGGCAGTTGAGTTCCTTTGTATCAGAAACCTATCTTACTTGTCCAGACTCACCTGTCCTCACCCAGTATCACCCCTACAACCTATTTTTATGGTTAAACCAAACTAGACACATATGCAAATGTTAGCTATGACGATGAAGATTGTAAATATATTAGTAAGAACAAAGTGAAAGGCAGGAAAAAATGTTGGAGCCCTAGAGAGTAAGTGTAGTGGAACATGGCCTCTGGAACCAGAATATTTGGGTTTGAATCTTGGCTCTGGAATGTATGAGCTGAACAAACCTGAGAAATTTACTTATCCTCTGTGCATTAAGTTTCTTATTTGAAGAAGTAGGATTAGTAATAGTATTTTTCTTATGTGGTTAAATGATATATGAAAAATTGTGCAGAGCAGTGTCTTGTACATAGTAATTGTTATATAATTATTAGTTACTATCATCATCATCATCATCATCATAAGACTGACCTAGGTTAGAATCCTCTCTTGTATTTTGTTTTCTCTTCCTTAAGGCAGGATATAATTATTACCTGATTGATGTGAGAAATTAATAGGATAATATGTTAAAATCCTAAACATAATATTTGATATATAATGTGAGCTATAAAATGCTCTCACGACCTTTATTCCTCAATTTCTTCTTTCTTACTCAAGACTCTTGACATTTTCCAAACCTTGCTGAGGTCTCCAGGAAGTTGTTCATGGTCTTTTTCTAAGCTCATTCCTCACTTTCGCTGCTCCTTTCACTGTGGTTGAACTCTGTTCACTGGCCATTGTCTTACCACAGTCGTCATCTGTATATGGTGACATGTAGGAAGTCAGTGCGCATTAACTCCCAGATGTCACTAAATATCCAGAAGTAGACACCCAATCTCTGTCCTCAAGGAGCTGGTGAAAATGAGGACACAAGTTAAGTTCATAGAAAAAAGTACAGACTTTGAAGTGTTCTTTAGAACATTTCAAAGAACTTTAGAACCTATTTAGCTTCAGAATTCATATCCTGGCTCCCTTTTATGATTTAAATGGCAAGTTATGTTTAACGTTTCTGAAGTGCTATTGCAGTTTGCTCAACTTGAGTGTTACCTAGATGACAGGACTCCATACCAGTGTCCACAGTGCAGGAGGAATGGCAATGCCTGTCACTGCAGGGGTGGGGTGGAAGTTAGAACTCTATCTTAGGCTGCACCTAGAAGTGGTATTTTGTCCTCACTGAAGTCCCAGGGTCCCTAGCATGGTGTCCTTCTTTTCTCCATCTCCCAGAGTTTTCTACTAGATGACTTATGCATTTTGTCCAGGGACTTTTAAATTGTGATTATCAGAAAGAGCAAAATGGAATACCTTTATCATGCATTCAGAACCAGAAGTCATTTTTTACTCGAAAGGCTATGCCTTTCCACTATTGCACACTCTCTCTGAGGCTGTGATATTTGAAACAGTATGTGTCCTGCCCAATTTCAAATTGTATCCTGAACATTCAGACACATTTCTTCTACTGTTCTTGTCCCTTCGATTTTTCTATTTCTCTCTACATGATATGGTTTGGCTGTGTCCCCACCCAAATCTCATCTTTAATTATAGTTCTCATAATCTCTACATCTGGTGGGAGGGATCTGTTGGGGGGGGGTAATTGAATCATGAGGGTGGTTACTCCCATGCTGTTCATGTGATAGGGAGTGAATTCTCACAAGATCTGATGGTTTTATAAGGAGCGTTTCCCCCTTTGCTCAGCACTTCTCCCTCCTGCCACCATTTGAAGAAGGACATGTTTGCTCCCCCTTTGCTATAATTGTAAGTTTCCTGTGGCCTCTCCAGCAATGCTGAGCTGTGAGTCAATTAAACCTTTTTCCTATATATTACCCAGTCTTGAGTATGTCTATTGGCAGCCTGAAAATGGACATATACACTACATAATACTGTGTCACAGTTATATCCAGAATATTATCTCTCTTCTATATGGTACTTTCAATCTCTCTTGTATCACATCCCTAAAGTGAGGAACACTATTGTTACTAGTTGTATTCAAATCACTGATTGGCCTTGTTCACTGGAAGATGAAATCACAGAGTGTTTTAGGAAGGATACATGGGTCAGGCTGTCTCTTCTGTACTGCTAAAGCATAAAGGGTCAAAGTAAAACTCAGGATGCAAAGAACCTTTGTTCTCTCTGCTCCTTTTTTACAATAATCCATAGTGTTTTAACATTTGAAACTGGAGTTTAGGCACTTAGAGAAGTGAAACAGAGCTGCCAAACTAATGGAGCATTATGTCTCACTTACTGAAGATGAGTGTTCCCTATGGTCCAGTGCACTTAGTGAAGATGAGTGTTCCCTATGGTCCAGTTTACAGCATTGGGTGTTGTTAGTTTTAGCTACACTTCAGCCTCAACCACAGTTCAACCCTACCCAACTTGTGTGTGTGTATGTGTGTGTGTGTGTTTGTGTGTATGTCTGTGCATGTTTGTGTGTTCTTTTATCTCCCTCACAACCCTTGGACAAGTGGGTTCAGTCAGTAAGAAAGAAGGATAGACAACCCAAAGGTGACTGTACAAGAACTGATTGGCAGTGTTTCATTAGTTACATTAGGAAAAGGAGCCAAGTGATGGTGGAAAGGTTTTTTTGGTTGCTGCTGTTTTTTATAATATGAGGAATAATAAGTGTGTGTCCTAAAAATCACGTGGAATAAACCTGGGCAGGTTCTCAGGGATCATCTGTGAAAGTGAATATTCTCTCTTTCTCGTTTCCAGGCATTGTGATAATCAACTGTGCTGTGTGTCTGCTCCTATTCCCTTCCTCTCTCCTGGCTGTATGTGGAGTCCTCTTACAACTCTCTGAAAATGAATTTCTTCCAAGAGAGAAAAAGACTAATGTTTTCTATTTTTATTTATTTTTTAATTGATACATTTAGAATTGCATGTATTTATGGTGAATTGCATATATTTATGGTATAGAGCATGGTGTTTTGATATATGTATGCATTGTGGAATGGTTAAATCAAGCTAATTAACATTTTTATTACCTTACATACTTATTTTTTATGTGGTGAGAACATTTAGAATCAACTCTCTTCGCAATTTCCAAGTATACCATACATTATTATTAAGTGTAATTACCATGTTGTATAATAGATCTCCTGAAAGTATTCCTCATTACTAAGTGATATTTTGTATCTTTTGACCAATATCTCCCCAGTCCCCCTGCCCCCCAGCCCCTGCTAACCACCATTCTCTTCTTTTGCCAGGAAACTGGGTAGCTGAGTTGTACAAATCATTCAATCATTAGCCGTATTTCCCCTTGTTATAGAGGGAGGTGGCTCAGACTCAAAGGCAACCTGAGGGATTATAAAGAAGGTAAAATCTACCCCCTGCCCACTATGAAAAACTTGCAGCTCCTTTTTTTTTTTTTTTTTTTTTTTTTTTTGGTAATTTTCCAGAGGTAGCAAAGAAACTGCTACTGCATGAATATCAGGTTCCAGGAAATTGAACTTCCACCTCTGTACAAAAGGAAGATGGATGTTTATGACCCTCCCGGGCAACTGAAGTCCAAACTACCACAGGGGTGTGGATGCAGGGGTAAGCACTTTAATTAGCCACTTAGGTTAGATCAAGGGCCACCAACATCAGACCTTATCTTTGAACAAGCCCTTTCTGATACTCGCCTTTCTCAATGCATTTTAGGAAAACACAGTTTATTTATTCAGCCAACTTAAGCTTAGCTGAGAAATTGAAAAATAAAAAAAAAAAGAAGCGATCAAAGTTTTGTTTTCCACTCCCCATCTCCTCAATTCTTTTGCCAATTTCATCCTCCAGCTTTCCTTCAACAGAGCTTGATTTAGCAAGAAAACAGTGGGTTCATTTACCCAGCAAGGGAGTGCTTTTCATGTTTGAGCTTTGAAATGAAAATTATCTATGGGCAGGCTTCTCTGCAGCTCTGTCTGAGAGCAGCAGGGCCTGTCATCATGGCTCTATGGAATTGGGGGAAAGAAGTTGAAGTCTGGAAAAAGCAGGAATGGATAGTAGTTTTCTCTAGGTAGGACCTTGGAGTAGTGGAGAGTAGAAACCGAAAGCAATGGGAATCCTGTGCTCTAAGGGGTCTGGGGTGATGGCATTTGGTTTTCAGCCCGTATACATTAAATGACTTCATCCCCACTGCCCTGTGACTCCCAGCCATATAGACCTTTGATAGAAATACGAAAAATAATCCCAGCCCCTATGCTGAGAGAATTTAAATCCACATTTTCATGCAACACATCTATAGACATCCTTGAGGCAAAATGTAGATGCAGAAACAGACATCTTTCTCCAAAGACAGATTGGATTGCTTTAAAACATTTTAACAACATCTACTTTTGAGCTTCTCCATTTGAGTAGGAGTGGTACACAAGTGAAAATCACGTGTTTTCTCTTCTCTTAGGATTTGTTAACTTGATGATAGAGGTAGTCACAGACATGAATAATTGTCAGGTACATGATACTCAGTAATAAATACTTTACCCAGAGTCCCAACACATACATGCAGGATAAAAGTAAGGGTTGGTGCCTTGGAATTACTTCATATCTGGGTTTAATGCTAGGTTATGCCTCTTATTAACTCTGCGGATCTGGGCAAGTTATTTCATCACTCAGAGACTCAGTTTTCCCATCCATAAAATGAAATTAACAATAACTCACTTTATAAAGATGAAATGAAGTTGTGCAAAGAAAGCAACAGGTTTACATCAGTAATGTATAGTAAATACTCAAATACTGATAATTCTACACCAATAACTTTGAGATTATAGGGGAAAGAGAAAGAAGCTCTGATCAAGCTGATCAAGGGGATTAGAAAACGGTTCTTTTTTTTTTTTTTTGGTAGGAGATGGCTCTGGAGGAAGGGTTATGCCACTGGACAAGAATGCACTAAAGGCAACAACTTAGAAGTTTGCTTCTAACAGATGTGAAAAATAGAGTATAAGGTTCATGGTGGGCTGATGATCAGTGGAAGATTATCATGTATAAATAGGATGGGCCCAACATACAGAGGATTTTGAGTGCCTGGCTGAAGGATATGCACTTGATTGAAGAGATGGGTTCCTGGGTAAGTGGTTTAATCAGCTATTTAGGTTAAATCAAGGGCCACAGACAGCAGACCTTATAATTAAATAGGCTCTTTCCTCTGGTAGAGGGAAGTCACTGAAGCCTTTAGAGTAGGAAAATGACAGACTGAGAGTCATGCCTTCTCAGGAAGATCACTCAGGAAGCTGTGAGTAGGGTGGTTAGATTTGGGGGGTAGAGGTGGGCAAAGACTGGGAGAGACTGCACTGAAGAGGTGCAGTCGTGATGGGGAGATTACAGATCAGAAATGTTGCTGCGTTTCTGGCAGATGTGAAACATGATTCTGACATTGTTTTCAGGTGGAAAAAGTTAATTCTTGAAAGCAAAGACCAAATTTCAAAGCTAATAACCAAGATGGAGAGCAGGAGGAGACAGAATGTTCTTTATTGTCTGTTTCGTATCCGGAGTGTTCCTCCAGTAAATCATCCTACAGTGGCAATCAGCACACCTGTTAAGTGAGCCTTGGCATTTAATTGGCATTATCGTCCCTTGCACAGAAGCAGACAAAGGATGTCACTGGCGTGTGAGTGGGACACATTTGCATTTCATAGACAATTAAGAGGGAGCTAATCAAGTTTGTCTGCAGCTTCCCTAGGGAGGACACATCTGGCTGGAACAATGAGTTCCTTGCTTTTCTGAGTCAAAGGAGTGCAAGGACTTCCAGGCAACCAGGACCTTAACTCAGCCCCTGGGTGGACCCGAAATGCTGCTCTTGTGGCCAACAATAAAGGAAAGTGGGCAGAAGACCAAGCTGTAGCCTCTCAGGGCTGACCAGTGAGTGCCAAAGGCATTAGGCGAGACTCTCAAGGCTTGGGTTCTTGTTCTAGCTACCCCACTAATTTACTGTATGTTTTTGAGCTTGGCTACTTGCGTTTTGTGTGTTTCTGTTTATTTTATTTTTTTCTGAGAAATGACTCTGACAGTAAAAACTTGAAGTTGCAGTCATTATGGGTGACCTTCTGAGCTCTGTTTTGGTCAAGCTGGTATCACACATTCATTCGTTCAATCATCAAGCACTTGTTGAACACCTCAATAGGCTCTAGACACAGCAGCACAAAGTTCAACAAGATACTGTTGTATTTTCAAAAAGCTCACAGCACAGTGGGACCCACACTTAAACAACTACACTGATTTAAGTGTAGAAAGTACTGTAATAGAAATGGGTGCAAAGTGTAGAAGTCTGACTCGGGAAAGGAGCAGTTCTTTCCAGTCTGGCTGTGCCTTGGGACATAAGAAGAGTTTTCTAGCTGTACATCAGGGTGAATTCTAGGCAAAGACAAAAGCATAGATAAAAACACAGGGATATTTAAGTGTATGCCCTGTTGGAAGGCAGTGAGTAGTCCAGCATGTGAAAGGATTTACTGGAGGAAATTGTGAGGAATAAAGTTTTGAAAATAAATTTTGTGTCTCGGTTATTAGAATTCAGAGCCCTCAGGTTAATACCATCAGTAACATCTGAAATTTCTTCAATCAAGATTAATTTTTGATGTGAATCAATCAATAATATAATATTGAACACTTGCTCTGGGCAAGGCCCTATAAAGGACAGAGTGATGAGTAAGATACATTATCACCACATTATACTGTCTGCCAAGGGACAAAGGGCTTCAGAGACAAGCAGACCCGAAGCCACCCATTCACTTGTTTGTACTTTCATCCAGTCATTTACAAATCCTTAGTGAACCCCTAGCATGTGCCAGGATTCTGGATTAAAAAAGAAAAAAAGACGAGTAAGTGAATCACCATTCTTGCTGTGGAACTCGTAGACAATCCATTGATTATCACACTGTCAGGCACTATAGGTTATTACCAGGATGTGCACAGGATCTGTGAGAGTATTGGGAGGGGACCGGACTCAGGCCTAGTGGGAGTTTGATCAAGGAGGGCTTCTCAGAGGAAATGGCAGCAGAGTGGCCCCTGTGAGTACAACCAAATCAGTCAGAGAAGATGGGTGTGTGTACATGTGTCCCAGAGGACATGGAGAGACTGTTGTGAGAAGGAGGAACAGTTTGTACAGAGGAAGTGCTGAGGAGATCCTGGTGATGGGAACAACATGTGCATTAGTGGAGGAGGGTGTGCTACGAAATGGGGTGGACAGGACTAATACTGTAGGGGCGGCTTCAGCCGCCAGTGCCCATCAAGAGATTAGGAATGCAGAGGAGACAATATCTCAGCACCAAGACACTTGGCATATCTCCAGTGACAGAAGAGATGTTTCATGGAAATGTGAAACCTTTTAAAAAGGGTTTTAATTGTATTCTAAAGCCTGACTAAAGAAGGTCTCCAGTTCAGGGAAAGGGTGGAGCCAAGGAAACTTTATTTATAGTCATGCATAGCTTAACAATGGGAATATATTCTGAGAAATGCATCGTTAGTTGATTTCATCATTGTGGAAACATCACAATAGGTTACTTACAGAAACCTAGATGGCTATGTGATGTAGCCTACTACACACCTGTAGTATAGCCTATGGCTCCTAGGTTACAAACTTGTGCAGCATGCTACCATACTGAATGCTATAGACAATTGTAACACAATGGTTAATAATGGTGTATCTAAATATGTCTAACCATAGAAAAGGCACAATAAAAATACAGCATTAAAATCTTGTGGGACCAGCCAGGGTTGGTGGTTCACACCTGTAATCCCAGCACTCTGGGAGACTGAGGTGGGTGGATCACCTGAGGTCAGGTTCGAGACCAGCCTGGCCAACATGGTGAAAACCTGTCTCTACTAAAAATACAAAAAATTAGCTTGGTGTGGTGGGAAGCGCCTGTACTCCCTACTTGGGAGGCTGAGGCAGGAGAATTGCTTGAACCTGGGAGGCAGAGGTTGCAGTGAGCTGAGATTAGGCCACTGCACTCCAGCCTGGGTGACAAGAGCGAAACTGTGTCTCAAAACAACAACAACAACAACAACAACAACAAAACCTTATGGGACCATCCGCCCTTAGGTGAGACCCATAGCAGCCCTGGGGGTTGGCTTGCTCCTTCTGGGGGACTGACTGGAGGTCTGCGGCTGTACAAATAGGAAGGTTCTGGACTTCACAGGCATTATTCACCCAATCTTTCCGAGACTTTGTTTAAAAGCTGCTTCGGCCGGGCGTGGTGGCTCAAGCCTGTAATCCCAGCACTTTGGGAGGCCGAGGTGGGCGGATCATGAGGTCAGGAGATTGAGACCATCCTGGCTAACACGGTGAAACCCCGTCTCTACTAAAAATTAAAAAAAATTAGCCGGACGTGGTGGTGGGCGTCTGTAGTCCCAGCTACTCAGGAGGCTGAGGCAGGAGAATGGTGAACCCGCGGGGCGGAGCTTGCAGTGAGCCAAGATCACGCCACTGCACTCCAGCCTGGGCGGCAGTGCGAGACTCCATCTCAAAAAAAAAAAAAAAAAAAGCTGCTCCAAGACGGTTCTTGAAGATTTGGCTCAAAAATAAAACTCTCTTGGGCTCTGGAGGTGTAGGCCCTTGTTCTGGCTGCCCCACTAATTTCCCACACTGGCCTGGACTTGGCCATGTGTCTGCTGTGTGTCATGGCTATCAAGCAGGGGCCCCCAAAATGAGCGGCAGAGTGGTGTTATTGTTAAAGAATTAAGACCAACAGGAATTCCAGTCCTTATACTTGTCTCTTGCAAACATTTAAAGGAGGCCAGCAGCCAGGAAGGATGACAGCAGTTGTTTAAGGCCGCCCAGGTCAGACTGCCTGGGTTTGAAGAGAGCTTGGCAATTTACTGGGCCAATTACTTAAACTCGCTTGCCATCTATATTAGTCTCCTGTGGCTGCTGCAACAAATTATGACAAACTTGGTGGCTTAAAACAACTGAAATGTATTCTCCCACAGTTCGGGAGGCCAGAAATCTGAAATTAATATCACGAGCAAAATCAAGATGTCGGTGGGGTGGTGTTCCTCCAGATGCTCCACAGGAAAATCTGTGCTGCTTCCAGATTCTAGAGGCTGCCAGCATTCCTTGGCTTTTGGTCACATCATTCCCATTTTCAAGGCCAGCATCTTCAATTCTCTCTCTGCTCTGTCTTCACATCACCTTCTCCTTGATGTATAGGAAAATGTCTCTGGGCCTCTCTATTGTAAGGAAACATGATTTATTGCATTTAGTACTCACCTGGATAATCCAGGATAATTCTGAAGGTCCTTAATCACATCTGTAAAAAAATTTTTTTGTCATATAAAGTAACATTCACAAGTTCTAGAAATTAAAATATGATTGTCTTTTGGGAGGCTAGTTTTTCAGTCTCCCATAGTATCTTCAAGGATAGAATGGGCCTAGTGAAAGCAAGTACCACACTTGGTATTTGTGAGGATTAAAGATAGTCTCACCCAACACACACACTCACACGCATATGCACATGCACACACACATATACACACATGCACACAGAATAGTATTTTGCATATGATAAATGGTCAGTACATATTAAAGATGACTAACATTTTATAAATCCTTGCCATTTCTCTTCTCTGCCAGATTCCTAGTGGCTGTGCATATTCACCTCTCTCATTCTTCCTGTTCTGCTGCCCTGTTCTCAGAGTTGGCCCTTTTCTCAGCACCTTAAACCTTATGGTAACATAGTCCTTTTCCTGTTACTTTTTTTCCTGAGAGGATCTTTATGCCTCCTCAGTGAGTAGGGGGTGAAAGTGGGAGATGGGAGACAGAGAAGAGAGTTGTAAAGTTTAGCCTAAAGCATCCCCTGTCCATATTTTCAGTTCAGTCTAAATGTTTCTTCATACACAGTGAACTGAAACCTAACTGGATGTACAGACTGTAACCTACTGTGGTGCCAATCACCACATTTTGGCCAATTAAAGAAGGCCAGCTGTTCAAACCATGTTCAAATAAGCAAATGCCACGCTGGAACCTATCCAGCTATTCTTTTACTTCACTTCCATTCTCTGTACATCACTTTCTCTGTCATTAAATTTTCTTCCACCAAGCGCCTTTCCTGGAGTCTCTCTGAACCTATTCTGGTTTGGTGGCTGCTGGTGCTCGAATTGCTCTTTCCTAAATTAAAGAGTTACATTTAATTTGTCTAAGGTTTTTTAATGCAGAATTGCGGAACACACAAGAAGGATGGAAGGAAAACCATGAATCCACACACATTAATATGTTCTTTTCCTTTGAGAATTCTTTTTTTTTTTTGGTCTGAGACGGAGTCTTGCTCTGTTACCCAGGTTGGAGGGCAATGGCATGGCATGATCTCAGTTCACTGCAACGTCCACCTCCTGGGTTCAAGCAATTCTCCTGTCTCAGCTGCCCGAGTAGCTGGGATTACAGGCACAGACCACCAAGCCGGGCTAATTTTTGTATTTTTAGTAGAGATGGGGTTTCACCATATTGATCAGGCTGGTCTTGAACTCCTTACTTCAGGTGATCCACCTGCCTTGGCCTCCCAAAGCGCTGGGATTACAGGCATGAGCCACTGTGCCCGACTTTGAGAATTCTTTATTTCCTATCCTCATTTATAAACCACAGAATTACCTGTTCTCCTCTGTTGTCTGCTCTCATGAGAAAGCTGGGAGGTGTCTTAGATTCTTCCCCTCCTCCATACCTCTCCTGACTTCACTTTCACCCCTTACATCTCCCCATGTCAGAGGAGCCCACCTCATCAAGGTCTCCCTGCTGCGTTTCCCACTCAATACCACCGTCTGATCTCAGCGAAGGCTCTTGCAGTCACCACTGCTCATGCTGATGATTAAAGGAGCTTCCTAATTGACTTCCTGCCTCCTAATTTGTCCCATCTTTCACACCTGCTAGAAGCTTATTGTTGTTTGTTTGTTCCTCCTTTAGAGAAGGTAACATTTGTTGAGGTAGGAGGATGGTCTTTGGACTGAGGTAGGTGAAGATTTAAGCTCTGGCTCTGCTGTTCACTAGCTCAAGATATTTCATCTTTTTGAGCCTTGGGAGCAGCCTAAAAGAGCTGTTGGGAAAATACATTTTTGGCAAAGTTATATAGAATAGAGAATTCAAAGCATGGTGCCTAGCATATGGCAGACACCAAATAAACTAGTTGGCCTCCCCACATTTAATAAAATAAACAAAATCTTTGTATCATTCCCCTATATAGTTATCTTCCACTGGGGACTTTGCTTTACCAATTCTTCCCTCTCTCTTACATCTTCAATAGACATTTCTCTCTATTAGGTCATTGTGATCAGCATTCAATCATGTGCTATTTCTGTCTTAGAAATAACCTCTAGAACTCACTCTTCCTGTAAGTCTCTATCCATTCGTATGCTCCCTTTTGCTGCAAATCTTGAAAGACCTGTCTATTCTGTTTCCAATTTCTCCCCTCCTCTTTTCCTTTAAAACCATTCTAACTAGGCTTTCTTCCATATACCTCTATGGAAACTACTCACTTCAAAGTCTCCACTGGCCTCCAAATTGCAAAATCCAGTGGTCCATTCTTAGTCCTGATCTTACTTGATTTATCAGCAGCATTTGCTATTCTTTCTTTAAGATTTGGAGGACTCTAAAGCCTCTTAATATATTCTGGCTATTAAACACAGATACACAATTCACAAATACATTTTCCCAATTTGATAGCATGTCTTTTCACTTTCTTTAACAGTATCCTTTGTTGTACAATAATTCTTAACTTTTATGAAATTTTGTTCACTTTGATTTTCTTTTTCTTTTGTTGTCTGTGCTTTTGGTATCATACCTATGAAATCATTGTAAATCATTGTGAAATCTAATGTTACATAGATGTGTTGGTTCGTTCTTGCATCACTATATAATACCTGAGGTTATCTATTCAAGTATGTCACTGTACCTTCTTTTAATCTGAAATAGACCCACACTGAAAAAAAAAAAATAGAACATTTTACTTGTCTCACAGTTCTGCAGGCTCTACAATCAGGGCTCCAGCATGTGCCTCTGGTGAGGGCCTCGGGAAGCTTACAATCATGGCGGAAGGCGAAGGGAGAACAGGTGGTGTCACATGGTGAGAAAGGGAGTGAGGAGGGGGAGTTCCTAGACTTTTAAACAACCAGATCCCACGTGACTGACTGAGCAAGAACTCACTTATCACTATCAAGGGGATGGTTCTAAACCATGCATGAGGGATTGACTCCCATGATTGGATTGACTCCCATTGTTCAGTTGCCTCCCACCAGGCCCCACCTCTAACATTGGGAGTCATTTTAACATGAGATTTTGAGGGGACAGATATCCAAAGCATATCAATAGATTTCCCCCAATATTTTCTTTTTTTTTTTTTTTTTTTTTTTTTTTTT